>NW_020955540.1:0-9485 GCF_003031625.1 Empidonax traillii | reverse complement strand
AAAAAAAAAAAAAAAAAAAAAAAAAAAAAAAAAAAAAAAAAAAAAAAAAAAAAAAAAAAAAAAAAAAAAAAAAAAAAAAAAAAAAAAAAAAAAAAAAAAAAAAAAAAAAAAAAAAAAAAAAAAAAAAAAAAGCAGATGAAAATGTAGTACAGCATTAAAAAAAGAGAGCCTTGAGACTCACACAGAAGATTAAAGGATTATTTCTATCTTGGAAGCTTTTGAGATGAAGGGCCCAGGTAACCTATGCACCACTAGGACATTTAACTTCCCGATACAGCTTTATTTTTCTGGCACTTTTGCAAGATGGAGTAGTTAACTGAACCAGTCATGAAGGCTTTAAATAATGAGCCCTCTGTAAATGCGGCTGGAATATATTCCAAGATGAGGAGTATAGTCCACTACAGCTTAATGAAGCATTATTTTGCTGAATTCCAGTTCAAATTTTTATAATTTATCTAGGAGATCTAGCACTTAGGAATTTTCTTGGTTTTGCCTATAAACCACTATTTAGAATATAAATATTCTCCCCTAGGAAACAATCTGTACTGTCCAAAACTTTTGGGATTGGTTGTGATAGCCTGTATTAAAGTGCTGCAAATTTCCATCTACATCAGGTATTAGAAACAATGACACTTCATATTAATATAACAGAGTATAATATAGCATGTTAGCTCAGAAGTGTTATTGTTCACTTTCCCAACTACATTTCTATTGATACATCAGGACTCTTCTATATTTGAATTATTAAGGGAATCTGGTAAAAACCTTTTTGCACCATTGTATTATGTATTTTAACATCTTCTTTGCATGGATTATTAATACTGTTCTTCATCCCATCCCATTTTATTATTCTCACCTTCAGCAACATAAAATTCCTAGAATGTTAGCTAAACACTTTGTTGAGTGAGCTAATAAGTTAATGGGTCCAGCTCTGTAGAGCCAAAAGCAGAGACAAGACCACTTCAGGTGCATTTTGATAGGGAAGCATTCTGAAAAAATAATGTTTTTTGCCCATTTACTTCATGCCTTACAATGAAATAGTCTGTCTGCATCAACAGAAAGGTGCTTTTATCAGCACATTCCACATCTGCTATGCACATTGGCAGCACAGTATGTATCAGTATGAGCTCGAAGTGTAGACAACCTGTACATCCCAGTAACGGAGTTCAAGTGCAGGCTGCAATGTCTGTGTTATCTGGCTCTTCCAGAACATTGACTAAAGTTTCTTCAAAGTCAGGGAGTATGGAAAGAGTAACGAGGAAACTTGGAGAGAAATAACCCATTTCAAAGCGAATTTTGCTTTTTGAAGTTTTCAGAGACTGTTAAACACCACTAAACAGAACAAAACCATGAATTGCTTCCCACACATGCTGCAAACATCATCCAGTGAGGTAATGAGCACCTTCAGCTGCAGAATGAAGGGAGATCCTGAAATACTGAGTTAGGGACATTTAATAACTTGCTAGATTTAGTCTTTAAAAATTGATTCCCAGTTTTGGCTTGTCAAAGTAGATGATCTAGTTGTTTTTATGTAACAAGGAAGTAGTTGTACAGGAGGTTTGAGGGTCAGGGAGATAACTTGCTTCTGTAAATTATAAAAGGATGGGATATGGCCCTGAGAGCATCTGTAATTCAATTTCAGAATAGTTTCACTAACAAGTATTGCAACATCTTTTCCATCTTACTGCTTTTCAAGGCCCAGTAAAGCTTAAACATTTGCTCTGAACTTCCAGGTCATGTAACTCAATTCTCATAAAGAAGCATGAAGAGCACCTAGGTCTCATAAAAATGCCAATCACTAAAGCAGACTTGCATGTAAATGTTTCTTGTTTCTCTTTTTTTCCCCAGCGTATAGTAATAGGATTTTATTATGATAATGAGATTTGCAAGGAACTTTTCCCATCATAAATTTGGGTAGAAAAGCTGAGAAGTCTATTTAACTGAAGTTACCATCAAGCAAATGGATAAAAAGCAATAGTCAAAATTATTTTTCTTGTGAAATGAGAGAGGAATAAGGTTCATTTTACTTTATTCTATCTTACACATTAAGGTATCAGGCATTTTGGAAATAGCTAGCACATTACTTTTTCCTACATTATTGTGAGAAATGAAAAAACTGAACACATGCTATTGAGTATGTGCATGTACATCTGTTTTTCAGCAGTTAGTGTTCAAAAAGCAAAGCTACATAGTCAGAAAATTACATAGTCAGAAAAAATCCCATTTTTTTCCAATTTTGAGGATTCAATGAGTTCACTAAAGTTTCTTTTATCTATATTGTGTGAAAGGAGAATCAGATAAATGAAAAATTAAAATCATATTAGTGCACTTCGACAAAAGATACTTGTGCAAGCCATTTTTAATTGTGAAATTTGCTCTGATTTAAATTTCACCTAATTTGACTGAAGGCAAGATCATAGTCTTACCTTCACAACTCAGTATCTCTTCAATTGCACCGTGAAGCCAACTAAAAATTATACTTAATAGGCTGAGCCATGTATTCTGCAGGTCAATATTCTTCAGGGATCAAGAGAGAAAGGAAATGCTGAATTATTACCGGGCAATGACACTGCCTTTCTTGCAAGTGCCAAAATACCTGCAGAGGGATATCTCAAATGCCTCAGCTCATCTCAGTTACAAGGGCAGAGCATGACAAGAGGAGCAGATTTGAAAGATCCAAAGAAGAGACTGAAACAAGGTACCTGCATTGAATACAGAAACGGTACAAAAAAAATCTATCTACCACATGATAATACACTCTGTGCCTACAATGCTGCTGAACTGAAAATGGAAAATAAACCCTATAAGATGCTCAGTGTAATTTAACCTGGGAACAAAAGGCAATGGATAACTGTTTTGATGAACTCAGACAGAAAAGGGCACAAGCTCTTTGGCAACTGCAGATGGAAAAAGTGCTTTTAGCTGTTCTCTGGGCATCCAGAAGTGGATGAATATCCAGCAAAACACTTTGAGTGCATCTTTATTAAAAAAATGATATGCTGTTTGCTTACATAGTCTTTAATTCCGTTAAGAGGACTTATTTGTACCAGTTGTTGCAATTCCCAGCTACCATATGTCTTGAGTTCTTACCAGCAATGCAAAGAAAATCAGAATTTTAGCACCAGTGTCAGATGATGTTTTACTAGAAAATTAAATAATAAGAATCTTTACATCTCAAAGTATCATTCTCCCTTAGTCTCAGGAAATACTGCTACGGGAGATCTGTTCCAGATATTTTGGATCAGGTAACGAAACATTTTCTCTGTAAGTCCTTTCCAAGAAGTTGCAGAAACTCAAGTACTATCAGGACTGTGGAGAACAGCTGAGTTCTCTGAAAGTCCCTCAGGAATGAAATCCTTTTCTTTCAATCTTTAGAATAAAACGTAGTCACTTTTAGAATGTGAAAAGATGTATTTCTAATTTTGACATTTTCTTAAATAAGCTCTTCAGTCACCCTTGCCCTGTCTCAGGCTTAAAATCCCCCACTACTCTGTTCCTCCCAACAGCTAATTTAAGCTAACTGAATGTCTTTCATTTTAATCAGAGGAACAGATGAAATATGTATGCAAAAAAAATAATGTGTTAAAATATATTCATATAAATTAGTCTATGAGGAACTAAATTTTGACTCCTTTTCCCAGTCATGAGGGTGTCTCCAATGTTTCTATTAGAATCTTATAGAAGAAAACTCCATGTTTGTCCTTCCACCTGGTGCCCACACGAGCCATTCACCTCAGTCAGTGAAACCTTTGCTCAATTACAGCTCTGTCTCATCAACATTTGTTGCTAGGTTTAGTACACTGTGGAAGATTTCAGAGGGCTATCTCCACTTAGTAAGAGGTATCTTTGGCATTACAGATTACTGAATTTGGAAAATGAAATGGTATCAAGTGCTCCTCAGTGGAACTTTGTCAGGTTTGTCACTGAAAATATATTTTACACGTAAGACAGTTACTCTCTCGAATGAGCATCCTTCAGGGCGTGTTGTCACAGGGAATGCTACAACACAGCTCCTTCCAGCAGTGCCTCCTGGGTGAGGGGGGGTTTCTGCTCATGGCTCTGGTACAGTTTCCCCAAGAGCAGAACTGATATTAAAACAGAGAATGAAAGGGAACTGCTGCAGGTGTCTGTGAACGAGCACAGTTCACCTCGAAGAGCTTTGGTTATAGGCAAGTCAAGTTCTTCTCTTTTACATATGGGCTGTCTGTGTTCACACTGCCCTGAGTACAAAAGGCAGAGTTCTCCTGTTCAGTTAAAAAAGTCTTAGTTAAAAGCAGGATAACAATTTTAACAACCTGTTACTTTGATCTGGATTTTAGATTTCAGGAACAATTTTTTTTTTATTAATATACAAATTGAATTTTAATTTTCAGGTTTCTGGAAAACAAAAAATACTGCCAGGCAATAACACCTTGATCTAAAGCTGAGGTCTGTGACAATGCATGAGGCAAAGCACTGATAACCCTCTCTGGTAAACAGACATCTAGCCCTGACCGAGTACCCTTATTAAGGAATTCACCCACACACTGAGCAAGTCATTGCTTTCCAGAGCTTAGTAAATTCACATCTATTTACCGTAATATTTTTCAATATAGAGTGTAATACACTTAGAAAGCACTGAGATGTGACCAGACAGTATTTATTCTTTTAACAGAAAGAAAACCTTCTATATTGGAAGCAGGCTTATGAGTTACTTTGATAAAGGTCTTTTGCCAAAATCTGTTATTGCAGTTAAGAGAAAATATTGATAAACATGTCTCAAATTGACTAAATACCTACTGAAAAATGTAGGCAATTTAATACATAACACTAATGTGGAGAAATTTCCTTTCCATGTGATAACCTAGTGGGTGAGATAGTTGTGCAGTACAGGTTTTTTAGTGTACTAATTCCTCCGTTGTGTAAATACCTTTAAAATTCATTAGCTTTGAGTAAAAGAGAGAGGAAATTACATGACTAAGCCTGCTAGCAAGAAAATCATTCATGGTATAAAACTATTTAAAACACCTAAAAGTCCATTAAGAAAATTTTATTTTTCCTATCATACAAAGAGATGATCGTTTATTCTTTACTTCTTCCCTCTCTTGCCCTTGCAAAGTGATCTTAGATGTTACAACTCAGTAAATCTGCATTCACCTCCAGTAATGCTGCAAAGTACTGTTAAAACAAACAAACAACCAACCCCCACACACACACACACATAAAACCCACAAACAAACAAACAAAAAAAACCAAAAAAAAAGAGTCTTTGTGAGCTTGGGCAGCTCAGTTATATGCTACTGTGGTCAATCTTTCCAGCCACCTAATTTATGAAAGCCATAACTTACTCCAAGGCATAAATTGCCACATTTCGTAATTCTGTTCCGTGTGTTATATCTCTGTTTTACACTAACACATAAATATCTCCATATTCACAATAACATAGAGCTACTGTTACTATTTTCAGTGCCTATTTTCAAATGCATTTGAAGTAGGCAACATATAGCCTCTCTCTTAGGATCTGAGTATGCTGAAACCAGTAAGGCATGATAATACTATTATAAAACTCTCTTGGGTGAAGTTCTAAAACTAGAAATTTAAAAAGTAAATACTGTCCCAGAATACAGTTTTGGTGCATCAGAAGTCATTTCACTCTTCATGGAGGGTACTTATATAAAAAACCCTTTTTTGAACACCTGGTTTGTTTGAGAGGGCTGTATTTGCTCTGTGATTAGTACATAACCAAGCAGGGAAAAAGACTGAGCAGACAGAAGTAGCTGTATGAAGTTAGGAAAGCACGAATGAGAAAAGGTCATCTCCCTGCAACAATTGTGTCATCTTTCTAGTACTTATTATCTGTTACCAATCATTTATTATCAAATTATTACTTCTTTCTATAACCTACAGTATTTAAACTAAACAAGTGAAGGCCCTGCCACTTCCAGCATGTTTTAAAAGCTTGAGCAAGAAGCACAACACACATTAAACAAGAGCTCCTTTCTGATGTTGAGGAATTCATGGGAGAACAGTAGCGCAGCTGGGAAGTACTGACCTGTGCCAACACCAGAAGTAAATGAGTAAAGGCAACACATTGTTAAAAAATCTCTTAAAATCCTTATTGTAAAGAGTAAATGCCTCCTGTCTCTGCTCGGTGGAAAAAAATCATTCCCTGTGGCTCACGGAACTTGAGCATGTTCCAAAGCAGAAGCTACATAGCACAGGGTGTAACATTCATGCCTAAGGGAGTTTGGGATCCTGCCAGCCAGCACTCAGTCACAACCAGCCTACTGCCCTAGTCATTACAGATAATTCACATGGTTTATTAGTCTGAGTGTTGCTGTCCCAGAGCTCTGCAACATACAGTGCTGGCTGCAGCAGTGCAATGCCACTTACCAGGACACCGAAACACGGTAACAGAATTGATCCTGGGAGCACCAGGGGTAAACAGAGTGGGGGGCACCTGACCCACTCCCTGCTAACGGGGCGGTCGTCTGGCACAGGCTTCCAGCTGAGGGAAGGCTCCCTCCCACAAAGGCTCCCAGACCTGGACCCTGCTTATGGGCAGGTCCACACCTGGGGAGTCAGAGACACACAGGGCACCCCACCAGTTTTTAAATAACACATACATTTTAATCTCCTCTACACTTTTCCTGCTCTTTTCCTAGAACAAATACTTTGGCGGGGCCATTCCTTTGCCAGCATTAATTCCGAAGTCACAATGGCACTTTGCACCGAAAGAGGGTCAGAAAGAGTTAAAAAATTAAGGAAATCAGGCTTGTTCCCTATGTATTTCTAAGTATTTAATTTAAAAGTCATTGCACAGAGGCTTTGAAGACCGAACTGGCAAAGGTAGGCAAAGGGCAGGCTGAGATTAGGATAAGGGGAAATGGTTTTAAATTTCTGGAATTGCTCATACACATCCTGGTCCTTCCCTAACAACTGGGGGAGCAAGAGGTCTTGAGTTTAATTTTCCTTTAAAGCAGCACTGTAATACAGCTTAATTCATTCAGTACTGACTAGATCTTGACTCACATATTCCTGGAAGGCCACAGGGGAAATGAGAGGAGGACGGAAGGGTTATTTCTCTCCTCCTCATGCAAACAGCCAGTGGCAGATCTGTCTAAGGTAGCAGAAATGCCAGACACTAAAATAATGCTGTAATGTTACATGAGTTAAGTGAAATGAAAAAAGGGAAGGCACAGTCCCCACACCCCCTCAATCTGCTCTACCTGTTAGCTGGAGTCATCTCAAGGGCTTCGTATAACAAGAGAAGACACAACATTTTCAGATGGAAATCTGATTTTCAAGTTGACAGTACAGCTTTAATTAAATGGGAGTCCAAGGAAAGAACATAACACTAGGAAATAAATAGGCTATAAAAGAAGAAAACCACTAGTGTATATAGCCAAGGAAACTAAGGGAGAGAGAACAGGAAAGAGCAAAGGCCATGTGAGACATCTATTACAAAATATCAAGGTTAATGCTACAAGTGGAGGCACAGACAGCTAAAGTGATAGAGATTACGGAAATGATCAAGGAAGCAAAGATCAAACATGAAAGGAAATTGGCAGATTCTTACTCAGTGCATTCTACACTGACCTGCAAAAGGGAATTTTTGTGTTTTAAAATGTTGTAGCTGAAAAAAATGGTACTAAAGTGTACCATAGCTTTTTAGACAATAAATTGACTAAAAATGCAAGCAGCTATAGATAGCTATTATTTTAATATTCTGCATAAAATTACAGACTCTTTGCCATTTTCTTAAAAACTATGTCCTAGATTAATGTGAAAGAAAACACTTTGAAGCACCAAACAGAGAACTAATGATTGCAGCTCCATATATGAACACTTCTGCCATTTTCTATTTTTCTCCAAAAAATCCCCCAAACAAAATAAAACTCAACAAATTATTGGCAGCAAATCTGAAATTAGGAAAAAATAGAATAAGGGATCATGGTGCAATTAGAGCACGAGTTTCTGTGTTTTGCCCAGCAGGCAATCCCCACAAAGCCGTGTTGTGCTGGGAGGTTATTCTGTCACAGCAGCTTCTGGTCCATGGATGAGTGTAGTTCTGCTATATGTTGCTTTCGTAATGGCAACAATCCCTTCACTCACCATGGTCATCACACTGCTCTGTGCCACTTTCATTCCATTCTACCTTAGCAAACTTCTTTATTGCTCCTCGTTTTCTGTTTGCTGTTATTATTTACTTAATTCAGCTAAGCCCAGTCTAGTGAGCCCCCAGTCAGACCCTGAACACATGTTTAGAAGATATTTTGCTGGTTCAGAAACCTTGTACAGTGTCAGATAAGAAGACATGTTTGTACATCATATTCAATCTACCTGACATTAGTCCTCCCCATATTAATTCAGTCATATCTATTTATACAGTTATTATTCTTGGAAGCAAAACAACCAAAACCCAACTCATGCACTTGAACAAGAATATTTTTTTGAGTCACTGTTAGTCTTATCTATCAGTTTTTAGCAATTATTTGGCCTCATCTTGAGACTTCTCTGTCTTTTCCTTCTGTCTTCAGAGTTATAGCTTCTACTTCTAGCTCACAAACTGTAGTCACAGGTTTTCAGTTCTTGTACCTGAACCTACCATTTAACAAGAATTATCCTTTGAGAAAAAAATGAAATACACTAAAACTGACAAGTTCTGAGTCAGCCCAACTTTTTTTTCCTCTATGCTAAAGAAAGAATTTCAAAAGAACACCAATAACCCTACTTCTAGGAAATTCATTTTTTAAGGAGGATAACATTATCATATATGCTATTCATCATTTATAGCAAATTTAAAGTGAAGAAAAGCATGGAAAAGTAATTAAAGAATGCTTATTTTTTTCTTTCAGAGAATTAGAGTCTATTCTTACAAGATTTATATACTCATGCTTTAGTTTTACTTAACTTCAAGTGTTAGATTCCCTAAGGATTTAGGAAAAGAGCTACTGCCTATGCATTGTCTTCAGGGGACTATAATAGGAAATATGAAATCCAGTCTGTTGGAGGAAGACCCATCAAATTCTCTCGCTGCTGGGATTAAGGAAAGCAAGAGAACTATTGTCATTATCCTCTTCTGAGAATATCACAACTTAATTTACTGACCAGTTCCACCCAAGGGTTCATAATTGTCTGTGCCAGGGTTGAAGTGCTAATTCTCTTTTGTAAGTGAAGACAAAAATCATACCAGTCTTGTTAGTCTTCTCGATTTCCCTATGTTGTCTAGTCCCTTCTCAAAGTGCTGAGTGGAGACATCCTTTCTCCAGCTACTGTCTTAAATTACATGAACTTTTTTTTAGAGAGAGATAAAAATCAAGTTTACAGAACTCAGTGTGGAAAAGATGCACGTTCAATATGTCCATATATCCTTTTTGAGTAACAGTATTTTACACAGTGATTTTTTTGTTTTGTTTTGTTTAATATTAAAGCACCTGCACCTTGTTTTAAGCTCTATAGTACCAAAAATGGTCTCTGTTGCAAAGAGTTCCTCCTTTATTTAT
>NW_020955539.1:575741-580472 GCF_003031625.1 Empidonax traillii | reverse complement strand
CTTGCACTGACGCTTCTGCTGACTGCATGACAGCTCGGAGTACTTACCATTTTCTTTGCATAAAATTTCAAAGGACTTTAGTAAGCAGGTAATTTTTTATTCCTTTAATTGTAACATTCATTTAACTGTAGTTATATCAACAGTTTCAATGATAATTGAGGTAAACAACATGACCTAAGCCTTGTGATGGATAGACTTATTGCTTTACCTCAAATTTTTATACAGCGTTGGGTTTTACTTTGTGAGGTAGATTTGTTAGAAAAGTTTTAGCTATGTAAACAGTGAAAGTGAACAAGACACAGACTATATCCTAAGTCTGAGAGATGTACAGTGATGAGCTATTGTCTATATTGTCTTACAGTTAATTGAAATTAATTTCTAATCCTGAGACCTCTTTGGCACCTGCATCTAATTACAACTTTAAGACCCACTTGCAATAAACCCAGTTCCCATAGATGTAGGGAGAATATGTTAGAGCAATATAGAGCTACACAGGAGGAGGTCAGGACTTTCTCTTACCCCATGTGCCAGCGTTTATCATCCTGCAATATGCATTTCTCCTATTGTTTGTCTGCAACTGACAGACAGGTTTCCATGCATGTAACTCAGCCAACCAATGTAATAATGCAGTGGTTTAGGGTTGAAGAGGTATGGCATGTTGTAAAGGAACCAGGCATACTTACAATGACATTTCTTGTAAGCCTTTAAAAAGAAAGGCAGATTTTTTACTCGGACAATGTGCATGCACGACACTGGATGACAAGAATATTTTTAGGGTAATATATGGGTTTGTAGAACTACAGAAGAAAATGTGATATCATTTTCCAGAGAGAATGAATGGGATTTGGACTAAGAAAAGGCACAGGTACTGTGCAATGGTCAGTGTCACTGAGGTGGTAAGGACACGTAACCTTGGCTTTGAAAAATTGTAACTGGAGGCTTTGATGTGTAGTCCACTTTCATATCTAAGAGCATTTTCTAGTCCCCTGCCCCTCTAGTCTCTTTGGGTTCCTTTGAGGCATTGTTGCCTCCGTGGTGGATGTGTGGGCCTTCTCTTCAGCAGCAGTGATAACAGGAATTGTATCAACTCTGTGAGAAAAAGATATGGCTCTCACCCCACCCATGTTACGCATATCATTACTTACACAAACAAATACCAAGCTTTTTCCTATTCTTTCCCTAAAGAGAGAAATAACTGTTCCTCAGAACTTTGTGGTTTCTCACATTCCCTCTCAAGGGGGTACAATTTATACATTAACCCTTGATTGAGGCCATTACTAGAAATCTAGCCATACCACAACAACCAGGGATTTTGTTTCCAAAACAGCAGCCTGTTTACTCTGTAAACTGAATGCCCTTAGGGATTAATCTACTTACTAGCTTAATAAAAAGGGTGTTTTTGAGCTTTGTTAAAAAGATTTCCAGTCAATTTTCAACAAATCTTAGAACCTTTTAAATAGTCATAAATATGGCACATGGTGGCAATAAAAACACGCATTTTGCTAGTAGCAGGACTCAGCTTAGCTTGAACTACTGTTCTGGAGACTGTGAAAGAGACATTACAATTGCAGGAAAAATGGAATTCTGCTGTGTCAATTGTGATATAATCCATAGTATCTGTAAAGTGCTGTTTACGATGCTACCATCAGCAACCACTTTGCAGAATATCATTAGAGAGTGATATTTACTATAAGAAAATATTCAGGAAGCAGAGTCAGCTTCATATATAAAATCAATGATAGCTCACTTTCTTTAGATGAGTTCAGTTTTGAGATGCAATTGTATCTATTTTTACTGGAATTAGCTATGGACAGGGAGCATTCACTGTATATGGCTCTGCCTCAGGGTATCATACAACAAAATATAGTGGGCCTGGAAAGCATAGAAATATTGGTACAATGCTTAAACATTTGCAGATCTGTTGGGATTGTAGTTTAGGTGCTGTATTTGTTTCATTTATGGAGTAAAGTAATTTTTGACCACTAGATGGGACTATACAACTTCATGCAATAGCATTAAAACAATATTTGAGAAGTTTTTTTACTTGCAATTATTGCTTTTCTTTCCTCCTGTCACTTTACTGAAATAGAACCTTGTCCGTAACCTTTGAAAAGGGTGAAACCGGCAGAGCCTCGAGTAAACAAGGATCTCTGTAATGGTAGTGAGAACAAAAGCATAACAAACATTACCATCTATCCTAATAAAAGATCCAGTATGCATGAAAAACAGTTTTAAAGTTGTAGCAAATCAGCTTATCCTCTCTGGATTCTAACATTGCAATCATCCTTCTTGACTATGCACTACTGCTACTACACATTTCTTCTTCATCATCTTTTTCCTTGATATGCAGTTATCTTAGCTGTTAACAGCTGAGCCTGACTCTCTAAACTATGTATTATACGCATTTCTTTCTAATGTTGGGCTTAGCCAGGGTTCTGTGGTACTTTATTCATATTAAGATGCTGTAAGAAGTAAAAGAAATGAAAACCAGTTATCCCTTTCCCAGCTGATTCATTGCATTCATCTTTAGTTTTCCAGTGATTAGATTCACAGTGATCTGGAGGCTGTGACAGTAAAGCGCTTTCTAGTTTGATGAACTCAGCAGGTTTTATTTCATTTTGAAACAATGTTTGGCAGATGGAAAACTGATCTTGGTTGGCTACTGTGATTTTAATGTTTTTCCTTCAAAATGTTTTTGTTAGTTATTTTTGTTTGGGGTTTTTTGTTTATTTTATTTTTTCATTTTGCTTGTTCTCCATCTTAGAATAGTAATTGTGCCATGGTTATTTTCATTTGATGTCTAAAGATGTTGACTTTAATCAGAATAGGATAACACATTTAAGTCCCAAGGCTATTTTAATCTGGAGCATTCAGGAAAGGTCTTGAACATGTGGTAGGAGTTGTTGCTGAATTTAGTTTTGTTTCATGTTGGAAATGTGAATTTCAGACTCTGTGACTGTCTTTTAAAAAACTAAATTAAAGGAAACAAAGTGCAACTTGATTTTTTTGTTTGTTTGTATGGAATATTTATTAAGAGTATCTGCAGCACACTTTTAGCTTTAGAATCAATTCTAATGAGATAGTGATATACAATGTATATCTAATCTATCTTTTAAGATTTCAGCTCAGGCACTGAATGCCGTAAAACTTTTGGTTTATTGCAGCCCACTGAGAATTTGTACTCTGAAATAACAAGGGATCAAAACAGTATTATTCCATTTTACCTAGGCAGCCCAGAATAGCAACGATATAATTAACATGCTGAAAAAACATCCAGCTGACACGCACGTACATTGTAGAACTGTGGTTCTTCACGGAAATGACTTGGTCCACTGTGATTGCCCAGATACTCTCAACAAGATAGAGATAAATTCCCGTGTTCCTGTGAACATCCTTTCCTCCTCAGGTCCAGAGATGTCTCAGAACTGCCTTAGAGTTATTAACACAGATAGCCAGAAAGAGAGAAGGCAGAATGATCATGTTGTCTTTTACGATTGCCAGGAAGAGGTTACTAACATAATTGATACTGTTTCTATTTCTTACAGCTCTGTAAATGGTGTGTGTGTGCCTGTATGCAATAGATATCTAGATAGACAGATACAAACATGCATTCTGCTTATTTAATGATGAAGTGTGGTTACAATATATTCATATCTCTTTAAAACCAATTGTTTTAACCTTTGCTGATTCTCAAGTTTCATTGTGGGTGAGAAAATCTGGCAGGGTTCTTTGGCATTTTCAGAAATCCACAGGTACATCTGACTAAGCACAACGTAAGAGACATTGTGTGTATGAAGAAAAATATAGGCCATTCATGGAAAAGTACATGCACATGTGTATAAACATATATGTTCGTGCACGTGTGCTTTCATAAGTGCATATTGCAGGCTACTTCTCCTGTCACTGTCTCAGATGCATTCAGAAAAGTTTCTGGCATGTCAAAGACACCTTGAAAAACAGACAGAACTCTTTCAGCTGTCAACCTTTTTGTTGGTCAGCACGGCATATCCTGCTTCATAACTGGCTTTCAGAGCTTGCTTTCCAGCTACGCCCCACCTACTGGTATGCACCATGGAGAAGAAAGAAAATACAACACATATAATTTTTTAAGCAGAAATGCCTGGCATTGCAACACGTGCTTGCCTATTTCTCATTTTTTTATCACTGACTAAAAGGAGGAGGAATAAGGTAATGCGTGTGTGCATTGGGAAGACTGCAGGTTGAGATTGTTTCATATCTGAACATGGACTTGATCAGATCTACCTGAACTCCTAAGATTCAAGAAGCCAGACCAGTCTCAAGAATATTCTTCATTCCTTCCCTGAGCTTCATGAAGCAGGTATGTGGAAAAAAAAAAGCAAGCTTTCTCCCACCCTAAAACACCCTTTCTAGAAAAACTTTACAATTCTTTTCTTCAAACAATAGCATAGACTTTTACAATTTCCTCCACAGAGGTTATGACTGTTGCTCCTGCTGTTTCCCAAAGTAGAACACAAGCACTGTCACTGTTTTAGAAATGAGAGACCCTTTCCTTATCCTTTCTTTTTTTTTTTTTTTTTCATGTATGCATAAGAATTAGATAAATGCCAATAAGAGGAGAACACTGATACTGGTGTGGTGGTTTGGTTTTGGTGTTTGGTGTTTTTTAATATATATTTTTTTTTTTAATTTTTTATTCTTGCAATATTCTCAAGTTTCCAGCAGATTCCTTTAGGAATAAAAAAAGCCAAT
>NW_020955539.1:571921-575506 GCF_003031625.1 Empidonax traillii | reverse complement strand
TTTTTTTCATGTATGCATAAGAATTAGATAAATGCCAATAAGAGGAGAACACTGATACTGGTGTGGTGGTTTGGTTTTGGTGTTTGGTGTTTTTTAATATATATTTTTTTTTTTAATTTTTTATTCTTGCAATATTCTCAAGTTTCCAGCAGATTCCTTTAGGAATAAAAAAAGCCAATAGTGCTCTCATTCATGCAGTCATTCAGTGTGCATTTTGGGAGACACAGGCTACTACTGGTCATGCTAAGATGTACCAACAAAAAATGGTAAAATATACAAATATCTTAAGGTGAAAGAATGGTAGAAAAGCTTGTCTACAGACTCAGTGCAGCTGTGGAAGTGGTGAACCTGATAAATTAAAGCATACTAAGGAAAATATTAAGTTGAAGTGAAGATAACATACTTGGAAAATCCTGTACAGCAAAATGAGCAGACAGGCCATAATAAACATACTCTCAGGTCTGTAGTTACAGATGTTTGAAAGGAACTTATTGGTACAATCCTTTTCTCATAAGGCAGCCCTGGAGATGTGTGGCCTATGCATCACTGGCACTAAGGAAAATTAAATAGAATAAAAGTCTTTGACCTTAGTCTCTCTGAATAAAAATCATTTGATTTCATTATTTACAGAAGGTCACCGTTAGCTGAAACTGACTGTAAGCCACTTTCTGCATTGCCAAAAGGTGCCTGGCAAAGAGCCTGTAGTGAATAGAATCATCATTTTCAGCTGCAAATGCATGCTTTTTCAGAAAAAAAAGGACTTGAGGAAAAACTGGGTAGTTTGAGATACAGATTCTGAGGCTACTTGACAAAAGCAAGTGGGTAACACTCCATGGCTAGGTTCTGTACCTGGCCATCTGATACAAAGCAAGCAGGCAGAGCTACCCGGCAAAGACAAAATGAGGGGTGATTCCCTGTACTACCACCATGATATCCTCTAAGTGGTAAAACAGACTATTATCCCTAGGCAATCGAGTCTTTTAGTAAAGAGGATTTTGTTCAAAGATACCTGAAGAGCTACAGAAGAATATCACAGCAGGGTAAAAAGAAAGTGATACAGAGTTGGAAAGATCTTAAAAATGTATGTTTTATACACCAAGAAGATTGATACTAAAGAATTTATAATGTTTCTTTCTCATGCATCAAGAATATGGGAGAGTTTAAGTAGTTCAAGAACAACAGTTCTGGAGACAGCTTCAGAAAAAGTGGCTGCTGAAGTAATGTATGCATAAATGTATTTGCACTTTAAAAAAAAAAAACATTTAACATTTCTCTTTGAATTCATTCTGGGCTGCTCTGTTCTCTCTTCATTGTTAGAAATACACATTTACAGACAAATCTGTGCTGTGTAAATCAAATGCATCTTCATCAGAAATTAACCATATTATACAATAGTTCACAATGGAGTTTAGGAGATATGGAATGGGCCATTTCCTATCTTACCTATTAAAAAAACTCTTCAAATCATCCTGTAATGTTTTCCTTGGTGCTGTCAAATAGTAGAACAGCAGAAAAGGGGTGTGTGTTGTTACCTTTTGGCATTTTTGTCAATCTAAAACTGTAAAGTAGAACATCTTCCCCTGCTAAAAACTGGTATCAGAGCACTTAGGAATCTGCAGTTTAAAGTGCAGATAAGGCAAATATGGAAACTGCTAAACCAACCTTTCATGGTCACAGAGCTTATCAATCCAGAAATACATGTACTCCAACTCAGAATATTTTGTAATTCTATAAATCTACGGAACTCTCTGCTTCCTTGTGGAATCTTTGGAAGAACCACATTAATGAGGTACAGGGAACCTTTTTTTTTTTTTTTTTTGTTTTAATGACGGGAGAGTCAGAGTGACAATGAGTTTTTGGTATTCCACAAACCTTTTGTGATGACCCTCATGGTTACCAATTCCAAAAGATGTCTGGCATCTTAGAAGAGTAGGAAGAAGGAGTAGTGTTGGCCATATTTGGGAGAAAAAATAGGTCCTCACCAAATCTTCTCTAAAGGTTTGTTTTGTTATAGCCCCTAAACCAATACCTGCTTTTATCTTTGGAAACATTAGTTTTCAGGATTTCTTCCTGGTCTTTCCAAAATGTCAGGCTCAGGCTGATAAACTGTTAGATGAGCTGTTGCAGCTCTCTCCGCAGAGGAGCTGGATAACATCTGGAAGACAATTGGTGCTCTATTTTAGGATTGCCAGGCTACAGGGAGTGTCCCTGAGGAAGTCTTGAAATACGGTGTACTGTCCAGCAATGTGAGCCTGCCTGTGACTGTCACATCTTGAATAGCTGAATGAGCCTTCCCAGTGAGAGCGTGTAAAGAACACCTGCAGCTCACACATTTCTCTCTGAGGAATCCTTCACAGAAAGATAATTTTCCATTGAATGCCCAAACCATCCTGAAAAATAGGCTTTGCATAGGTTGATTTACATGCATAAGTCAAGCTGGGACATGGAGGGTGACAGTAAATTCTAAGGGATGTAATAGACCTAGGCTGCAGCCTTCTGCCTTGTGAGTCCCAAAGGCACAGGTGGACTGTCCTGGAACAATTCAAATCACCTTCTTGTGTAGCCAGGGCTACACAGTTCTGTGGGAGCACAGAGGGACAAATGTGGTCAGACTCTTGTGGCTGCAGAGGGATGGCACATACCCACAGCTGTTGCAAGTAATGTTGACACCTTGTCACAACAAAGTCTGGTCAGGTTGCCAATTTCCAGATGAAAATCTCATTTTGTTGTTGAGAGAGTCAGACTTGGGATTTAAGCAGAGGGGAATGTTGTCTGCAGGCTTCAAAGAACTTGGTGGATCTATGAGTACATCCATGTGGCTCCGCCTCTATCAGCTCTTGATTTTAGGTGAGAGGTAAGACCCTGCTACACTCATTTTGTGCTATTCTGTCAGTAGCCATACTGGGCTGTATTGTGAAGTATGTCTTGAAAGGTACAAATGATTCCTAGTGCAGGGAGTGATCTGAGGTGCCAGGAGTAGTCCTCTGTAAAATAATTTAAAGGACTAAATGCCAACTAACATTCATGCTCAGGCATACCAGGATGCACTTAAACAGCTCCCTGTAGATGAGACATCTGACACTAAAGGCACTGAGAGGGTTAGTCCAAAAAAGCAATACCTATGCAAGCAGTAGTAGAGCTACAGTGCAAAAAGAGAACTGGTGAGTTAAAAGATACCAGAGCTCTGAATGTTATTAAAAACCCCCAAACCAAAACAAACAAAACTGCTTAAAGACCTGAATGTTTGAAGTGAGTGGCTGCAGTTCCAAAATATTAAATCAAAAACTACTCTTACTGCCTAAAACTGCTTTATTTGGGTTTGGTGCCTTTTTTTTTTTTTTTTGGTGGTGGGTTTTGGTGTTTTTTTTGTGTTTTTTTTGTCACTTTTCCCTTTTGTATCTCATACAGTTGGCCTCAGCTCATCAATCCAGACTATCCAGATCCCTCTGCAGAGCATTCCTACCTTCTATCAGACCAACATTTCCTCCCAACCTGGTACTGTCTGTGAACTGACTGAGAGAGGACTCGATCCTCTCAAGCAGATCATTGATAAAGGTATAAAACAGGACCATCCCTAGTACTGAG
>NW_020955539.1:566951-571695 GCF_003031625.1 Empidonax traillii | reverse complement strand
AGTTGGCCTCAGCTCATCAATCCAGACTATCCAGATCCCTCTGCAGAGCATTCCTACCTTCTATCAGACCAACATTTCCTCCCAACCTGGTACTGTCTGTGAACTGACTGAGAGAGGACTCGATCCTCTCAAGCAGATCATTGATAAAGGTATAAAACAGGACCATCCCTAGTACTGAGCCCTGGGGAACACAGCTACTGACTGGCCACCATCTGGATTAAACTTCATTCACTACATTATCATTTGATCTTTTGATCTTAGCATGTATTTTTATTTTTTTTAATTGCTTAATAACTTGCCTTATCTGTGAAAATTTTATGTTAAAACTTGTGTGCATCCAAGACTTAATAGGAGACCCAGACAGTCTTGTATCATGGACAATGTGCCCGAGAGTATATATGAAAAGAGAAATGATAATAGAAAGAAGAAAGGATTATTTATTTGTTATATTTTGGTCATCCTTCTGTAGAAAAGTTATATTTATTCTTCTCTGACCTAAAGCAATTTCTTTGGTTATCAACACTGCGAAAAAGAGCATAAGGCAACCACGAGCACAGGATTCATGTGGTAGCACAGATGTCATTCCCAGCAGGCTTTCAATGAGTGAAAATTGTGCTCATTTTTTATATTCAAGAGCAAGCCCCTCTAGCTTAACTGCTCAGATATTTGTTCTTACAGTGTCTTACATAGCAAAATAGTGACCATAATGTTTAAGGAAGGTAATCATAAATTCTCTGCATCAGCAGAGTTCCTTTTGTTTGAAGGAGCTTATGCATTTTCTGTTCAATACTTAAACTGTAATAACTGTTTTTAAATAAGCAATTTATCACTGAGAAAAATGACAGTATTATTTCTTTACAGTGTTTTATGTGTGTTCTTAATAAAAGTTCAGACCTTAGATTTGATGAAAAAGCTAATACTTAACCCTGTGCTCAGTAGTGAAGGTAAAATGACACCTAAAAATTGCTTTCTTGAATTCTCACAAGTTAAGGGGTTTTTTTGTGTTTTGGATAGAAGAGAACAGTTCATTTCTGAAGTCAAGAATTTTTCTTTAATGGCTTGATTATAGCCTATGAAGACTCCTGGGATAGAATTCTAACATAACTAGGTTTGTCCTTAATATATTCAAGCCTCATCAATTTTGCTTAAATGATATTCAAGCATGAATGTTAACTAGTAGAACTGTAGTCTTTGGATTTGTAATCGCCTTGGAATCCTAGTGGAATAAGGAAGACGAGATTCTTTCATGGTTCTGACTGTACTGTTCAGCAGGGACATTGGGCAGATCACTTGATTTAATAGAGATTGATTATGAAGTAAGTAAAAACAGGAGGAAAAGGTCTCCTCATGAACTTTTTCAGCATGTAGTGTAAGGGAGTGTAGTTGACTTGCTGTGATTCTGCTTTTTCATTAGCAATATTGTCTCCTGCCTTCCTCTCACTGCAAAATTACCCAGACTTTGAGGAAGAAACAGAAAGGCAGATATTCATAGCAAGTAGCATAGCTTTATGCTTTTTATCATCAACGAAGGAACTGTTGCAGGATCAGTCCAGTAAACTGAGCCAGCCAGTGCACAGTAGGCTGTTCTCCAGATATGGCTTCTGTTCTGAGAAGTATTTTTGTATTCACATGGCTTGTTATATATCTGGATAAACTTAAAACGCATAACTGCAGTTAGGGCTGTGTACTGTTGTGTGATTTATTTAAGAAGGGGCCTTCTGTAGAGGGTGAATAGAAAGAGCTTCTCAGCAGTGTAAGCTGGAAAAGTCCCGAGTTCCCATACATCCTCTCTGTTTTGACATGCTTTTGCTCTTTTGGGTCGGTGATCCTTTCTACTTGCTTTTTTTCATAGTTGCTAAGTTGCTGATAAGCTGTTAGCATTTCTATTAGACCTTCCCCCTTCTTTATCAAAGGCTTGATCTTGTAAGGTTTTTAGTTGTAGACACTTTTACAACAGATGAGTTCAAAGAGTGCTTCTCTGCATCCCTGCCGCTCTCCTGAGGCACATCTAGGCACATAAGTTGGCCTGCAGCTTCATTCCCCTTTGTGGTACGTTGAGGGAGAAAGGTGCCAGGTGTGGGGTGCTTTATGGCTCAGAGACTTGCCTTTTCCTGGTAAAAGAAGTATGTTTGATCAAGAAAGATAATTTCTGAGCTATTTATATTTGAGTTTAAATTATACCATCCAAAGATCGGTTAAGATACAGAGCACTTGTTTTCCCCACAGCAGTATAGCATCTCAGTCTAAATCTTCATTCACCATTAGTTAATGATTAGAAAACAATGAACTGATTGTGTTGATATGATATAAAGACTACCCCTTTTGACTTGTACCCTAACCTATACAGTCTAAATAATTTCCTAACATGTCTGGTATAATTAGGCAGTTTGAGTCATGATTTCTGACTGTAAAAAAGTCAGGAACAGAAGAAAACTCTACAGAATATGACTGATTTTTTTTTTTTACATTATTTCTTATTGATGATATAATGGAAATAAAATTATATGGGGAATATAAAAATAAAAGTTGAGAACATACACAGGAAAAGACCGAACCCCAAACACAAAGAAAGGAGAAAAGGTTGTAGATATAGTGAAGGAGAGGTTCATCTCAATACAGGAACAAAGAGACGTGTGAAAATGGCAGGAAGTCAGGAGAAGATTATCATATGGCATTTGTTGCGCAGTAGGATTTAATTTGGAATGTGTAATAATTTGAAATCGGTGATAGTAAGGCTAACTAGAGGCAAATCTGAAATGCCAGTCTACCACTGTGTCTTGGGTATAGCTTCAAACTTTTTAATCTTATAATGCCGTGGGCTAAATCAGGGTCTGTTATGCCTGTGTACCCTCTAGCAACAGCACTTGAATTCAATGAAATTACACTGGTTACTAATCAGAGAAAAAGCCTTCTGGCTTGAGATCAACATGATAAAAGAGAAAAAAAATAACTGTCAGTTCAGAGTACGGGAAAGCATTGAAAGAGAAGTCCTAAACTCAAGTTTTAAAATACCAAAGAGGATCTGTGAGTACTGTTCTGATAGCCATTACATAAGAAAGAAGGACTTACCTGAGGATAAAATTCTGTTTTGGGAATACACAAATCTTTGACCTTGTTGCATTATTCACTCTTTGAAAAGGAGGAATTCAAAAGTATTACATTATATATATGTCACTATTTTATTTTTATTGGTACTTTTCTCCCAATGTTATTTTAAAGTGAACACTGCTAACAAAACCATTAGTTATTAATTATAATTTCTACTAAAGATTTGTACCATAACTGAATGATCTTAGAGATGTCATTTTAAGAATTGTCATTATTTACTGTGTTTTTCTTCAAATTTGTTAGAGGTCTTTTTCCACAGGGGAGAAGTTACTGGGAATTAAGTTTTAACTGTGCCAGAAAAGAGAAGCAAATACATAATAGAAAACTGTGGCTGATAAAGTCACTGGTCATAATGTCAGAATAAGTTGCTATGAATGTGATATTGTAGTGTAAACAGTGTGGTTTTTTGCAAAACAGTAGACAGAGCTTGTCTCTTACAGCAATGTAATTCCGAATTACTTTTTAGAAATTTCAAAATTAAGATCAAAGCTCCTATCCTTCAGGAACTTAGCTGACATTAGAAAGAGAATAAGTATTATGATTGTCAGTACCTTCCTTCAGAATTGAAACGAAAATGCATGCTTTTCTAAACTCATGAAAAGTATTATTCATTAATGATATAGCAAAAGATAGTGCCACTGTCCACAATTTTATTTCTTGTAATCTGAACATTATTAAAAGCAAACAACAAAAAACCCAAACCGATATATTACATATTTATTATAAATATCACATATTACATTATAAATATTATATATTTATTATAAATATCACGTATTACATTATAAATATTACATATTTATTATATATATCACATATTACATATTTATTATAAATATCACGTATTACATTATAAATATTACATATTTATTATATATATCACATATTACATATTTATTATAAATATTACATATTTATTTTCATCATTTTACTATTTGAGAAATGAATAGATTCATATTTTGTATACTTAATAAAGTAGTTGTCATTAACTTTGAAAATTAACCAAAATTTGACGTTTCATCCTTTATTTGAATAAGGGCTGACATTAATTTTGGATATATAACCAAAGGGGTTTTTTTAAATGTAAATTTCTTTGCAGCTTTACTTAGCTGTGAAATTTCCTTAACAATCTTGAACTCTCTCTTATCTTTCAGAGCAGTTGCATGGATAAATACTACGACCACTGGGAGAACACAGCAAATAACAGTGAAACACAGGGTAAGACTTGTATTAGAGTACAAACAATAACGTCATTATTCTAGATGCAAACTGTTCTCTAATGCCAGTAAGTCTAGTAATAACAGAGAACTATGAGCAGTTCACAAAATTTGGACCACTAACCCCTTCCATCAACTGTGTCATGAAAGTAATTACATTTAAATTATTTCTCAAATGTAATGGCCAGTCTCTTCGCGAACGAAGAACCGGGGAAGGTCTTTACACCTTCCAGCCTGCGCATTGGATTTTTTAGGTGAGACACAGTGTGCGCGGAACTGAGCCCACCCTTTAATCCTGAGGTTCATCTGCCGGGGCCAAGCACGCTTGGACGGTGGCAGCGAGGTCCTCAGGACGTAGATGGATTGCCTTACAGGGCTAATGAGCTCCATCTGCCCGGGGAGGGGCCCCGACCGGGAAT
>NW_020955539.1:545167-566633 GCF_003031625.1 Empidonax traillii | reverse complement strand
ATTGGATTTTTTAGGTGAGACACAGTGTGCGCGGAACTGAGCCCACCCTTTAATCCTGAGGTTCATCTGCCGGGGCCAAGCACGCTTGGACGGTGGCAGCGAGGTCCTCAGGACGTAGATGGATTGCCTTACAGGGCTAATGAGCTCCATCTGCCCGGGGAGGGGCCCCGACCGGGAATCGAACCCGGGTCTCTGCAGTGACAGTGCAGTGTCATTTCCCCTAGACCACCGGGGGCTCCCTTCTCAAATGTATTGAGTTAGTGTAAATTATACTTACAAAGAGAAGATTGCTCTTTCTTAGTTATGCTAACATACATCCGAAACCAAAATATTTAAGTAAATATCTCTTTTTGAGATTTAGGTTTCACCAAGTAGTTTTACTGATGTTCCTCAAAAATGCCAAATTTAATTCAATTTTCTTCAAATAGTTAACATCCTCATTAGATAGTGTTTCTCTTATTCACAGCATCATATGAAATATTAAGTGCACACTTGAAAAAATAAACTAATGAGGACTAAATGTTTAATTTGTCTCGTAATATAAGTGGCAAATTTGACTTACTTTACTTCCTTACGTCTTTAAAACTGAGAAAGTCAAGTATGTGACTGATTTCTTTATGGGCTTAGTTTTCAAAATACCGGAATCATTATAATGCTGTAATTTCAGTCATTCTATTATTTTACTGAAAGCTATGTGAAAGTTACTTCAAAATTTCCAGAATGGAATTCTAGTCTGGACAACTTAGACAAAATGGCGTAGATTCACTTAATGTTTAATAATTTTGTGGGGAATAATACACAGTTAACCTGAACTTTAATGGGACCTCTACACAGCTGTGCAAAAGAGCTATTAACGGGCCAACAAAATTGCTTTAGGTAGTTTTACAGTAATTAAAACCAGATGGTCAATAACATTTTCCGCAGTGCTACAAACTTAGTAGCTACTGCTTGCGTAGTGAAACCCTGATTTACTTATTTATAACATGATTTTGTGACTGCGTAAGGGCAAAAAAGAGGTTAAAGGAAAATACTGATCTCAGTAGCATAACATTATTCAATTGAAGACAATATCTAATCTGGATTTACAGCAGGATAGAAGGTAGCATGTAGCTCACAATTCCTAACTCTTAATTTTGAGAAGTTTTAAAGAGAAAGAATGTCTTGGTCCAGAACTTCAGAAGTATTCTCCACAATTATTTGCATTCGTAATGAACTTTTTCTGTGTACAGTTGCTCCTGCTTCCTCCCCCCACCCTGCTTTTCTAACGTTTCAGATTAGCTCAGCTGGGTAGAACTTGGTGCTAATAATGCCATTGTCATGGGTTCAGTCTCCTGGATGGTCATTCACGTAAGAGTTGGACTTGATGATCCTTGTGGGTCCCTTCCAACTCAGAATATTCTGTGATTCAGTCTAACATATGTTGTTGTAAGAAGAACCTTTGCTCAGATTTGCACAGCGCTAGCTGTGCTTCTCAATTAGATCAATACACCTACTCTTCAAGTTGATTCATATCAACCCTGACTGAACAATTTTAGAGCTTTTGACATTATTGGTACCCTCACCTACTACAATGAGACAGGTTGCATGTGTTCTACATGAGTGAAGAAGTGACAAATTAAAGGATATATCTTCAACAGTCTTTAGTTTTGAAGAACTTAATTTTTAATATCTTGTGTTTGTTACAGAATCTACATTTTCGGACTAGGAGTCTTGTCCTAAGTTTCTTCATTGTTTAGCAATAACCTTCCAGAGGCTATTCCAGAAGCCAGTTTATGGAGATGAATTGGTAGCTGTAGCTTGTTTAGCTGTTAGTAAGCAAACCTACAACCTATACTTTCAAAGTAGCTGATGTATATGTAAGGAAACAGACACAGTAAAGTTATGTCATCCAGGGTAACTTCCTGTCTTACTCCAAGGAGATTCTGAGCAAAGCATGAGAATTAAAATAGCCTGATCTAATATAATTAAATGAATGATAATTAATTTTAAAATTAATGATAATTTTTGTCATTATCTGCAAATAAAAAATGAGACTAAATGGTAAAGGAAGGAGATGCATTCTTTTTTTTTTTTTTCTTCCTTTTTTTTCCCAGTTTTATATTTAAAACTGGTTTTGGCTGAATGTGGGTTCTCAGTTGAGTCAAACACAAAATACCTACCCTTGTGTGCTCTAGGTAACTTTGCAGTGATTATCTAATGGCATTCAATCAATAAAAAAGGTGGAATAGTGCTAATGGCAATCATGATAATTACATTCAAGGGGTTAAAATCTATTTCAGTGATGCTTTCTGGTTAATGGAATTGATCATGACCCTTCTCTTGCAGAAATCCCCGTACAGAGTTGTATATAACATTAATGCTGTTCTCGGCATATGTTTTGGTTAATTCTCCAACAGAACATACACTTCTGAGGATACGCTTGATGAAGTACATGTCAAGATAAGGAGTTAACTTGAGGTAAGATAACACTCAGAAACACTTCTGTGTATGTATGCAAAAACATCTACCTTCCTTTAGCCAGTAAAATCTCTGAATCAGAACCCAAACCCACATAACTCTGCATCTCTCTGTGGAAGATGTGCCTAATTTACAGCTTTTCCTTATTGGTTAACTCCTTATTTTATCTATCACCTGCACACTTTGTCTGTGGAATACCGAAGGCACCTTGTACTACAGAAAAAATGTGACTTCTAAGTTGTACTCAACAGCTGGGCTATGCAGATTATTATTGAATGTTTTGTTCATTTCAATAGTTCTGAAATAGATGTGTACAAAAAATGGGGGTTTTCTCTAGGACATAATTGTTGAAATTTTTTTTTTTTTTAAGAAAAACTCAAAGTGTCATCTCATAGGTTTTACCTTCTACTGCACTGACTTACTTTGTGCTTTCAAACCATGTTTCTGATTCATGCCACATTTGAGTAAGTACAGTTAAGCAACTATTGCTAAAAACACTGCAGGGGAAAAGGTAAAACAGTAAAGTAGTGCCTCATGAAACTAGTAGAGCTGGGTAAGGCTTATCTGTACCTTGTACACTAACAGAAGTAATAAAATGAGACATACACGTGGCAACATTTTTCCTAGAATGGCTCACTGCAGTATCATTAATTTTCTTTTAAGCTGATGGAGACAAACCAAAAGAAAAAAAGATTGTCTCACTCATGCTAGGAAAGAGGCCCAGATTTATTTGGATCCTCTATCCTACTCTTTCTCTAGTTCTTTAGCATGAAAAATATTGTCTGTGACTTATGCACCAGGGTTTAAATTTATAGAAAATATATTGATGTACCAATTAATACATTTTGTTGTTATTATTCTGGAAATAACATGGGAAGGCAAATACCAAGTGGCAGAGATTTAGAATTACTTTATTATTTCTTTCCATGACAAATATTTCCCTAAAATATCAAATCCAAGGCAGTCTCTTTTCCTATGGGTGTCTCTCAGATCTGTTTGACTTTGAGTCTAGAAAGGTTTAAAGTCACCCTGAAACCTTTCTCTAAAGATGGATATTTAAAGGATCTTTTGCCTTTGTTTTCCTTGAAACTGTAGAAATGCAATTATTTTTGAGACTGTTTCACCTCTGTAAAACTCTTCTGGAATCATTCAATTCATGTGAAAGTAATTGAAGACACATTCAGATACCGACAGAGGCACAGAGAAAGTTATTGAATCAACTTGGTGTCCATGGGAAAAAAGCTGAAGTAAACCAAAGTATAATTCATGATAAAAAAACCTACATTAGTGCTTAGAGGTAAAGAAGCCTCCCTAAACCTGCAAGATAAATTTAGTGCATCTGATGTTCTTATTTGTGTTTATCACATTAGTTTGTATTTTAAATGCATTTTATCATTTACCAGTGGGTTTCAGTGTTGTCGTTTTATTTCCTTCCTTGAGACCTATTTGGTCTTGTTAATGCTCTTGTTTTTCTAAGAATGAGAATTGATGTTACTATCATTACCTGGTATCTAGAGATCATCCTTTTCATACTCAGAGTTGATGAAATCAATTTCTAGTTTCTGCTTCATAACAAAAGCAAGAATATAAAGAAATAGAAAAAAACATAACCTGACCTGCATAATGTTAGTTTTTTGAGGTGTCTCAGAAACACTCTTCTGCAGTCACTTTCAAAAGACCCTGAAAATATTTCAAGATTTGCAGCAGACTCTTCTCTCAAAAAACATTCCACCTACCTCCTCAATTTAAAAAATATTTTTATTTTATTTTGTTGTTGTTCAAAGTAGTAACTTCTCAGTGACAGTATTCAATAATCATCTACAAAAACCATTTTAAAACATAACTGCTAATGTGCTACTGAGTCTGCATTAAAGTGATCTTGCACTTCACTAATCTGTATGTTGCTATAATGCTTTAGCACAACCAAGACAAACGGTGCTGGAGCCACATTGATTTCAAATGAAGGGATGGTAACAATTCATGCACCTATGAGTTACTTTTCTGCATGGAAGTTTCTAGCTAGTGAGCTGGAAAAAGAATATTAAAAGTGATAAATAATGAGCCTGAGAACCAGTCAACCATCACTATATTTTGCAATGATAATTTTCTAATAAATAGGAGTCTGTAATGCCTCAGAACTCTTCCCGAAGTTTCTTAAGACATCCAATTATTCAGTATAGTGCTTTGTTCAGACACAGCTAAATCCAAATGTGAAGGTTTGTTTTGAGTCTGTGGAATACAGTAATTATCTTGTCCCTTAATTTTCTGAGTTTTACTTCATTTATTTGGTAGCTTCTACAGTCATGCTAAAAAAATAGCAACAATTGATATCTAAACAGTCATTTTAATTATACATAATTCAAAGGCCAAAATAAGAAAAACAGTTCTTAATAGTAAATTAAAATTGAAGTACAAAACTAAAACTAAGCCTAGAGACTTTTCATTATTAAATTCCAAGAAGGAAAATAAATAGAATTGTCTGAAATATTGTAAAATGAAAATCTGAAAGAGGAGATTTTTTTTCCTTTCAGAAACCGCTACATAGTTCCAGTAAAAAGAATTGTGATGGAAATCTACACCTTCTCTGTTGGAGGTGTTTTGAAGCTACGGTTGATGCCCACTACTTTCTCTTCCAGTCTTTTCTTGTCCTCTGGCCAATGGAACATGTGAAGGGAGGTTAGAAACCAGAATCCAGGCAACAAACTGTTATCTTTCACAACCTAGTAAACAGGAATATTGCCATGTCTAGTTTAAATAGATAGACTTTGTATTGACCTGACAGGACTTGGGACTGAACTGATTTTAGTTTTTTTTAAACAGTTTTCTAGGGTTGAGTCTTGCTTGTATGCTTTAATTAAAGCTCATCATAAATATCTAACATACGTAGGGAGTAGATTAACATGTCTAGCATGCCAGGTAGTATGGTAGGCCAGCAAACAACAGTGCTTTGTGCAAACTGTGATGCTGGGGGGTTATTCTGCAGCTTTCAAAATTCATCTGAAAAACAGTGGGGGAAAAAGAAAAGTAGACTGTGATGAGAAAATATATAAAAATATATTCAAGTGGATCCAAGAGTAAGGAGGAAAAGAGCCCCATCCACCACCATTGTGCTGCTCCTGGTGAATAATTAGAGGGGTTGGTAATTCACAGAGACACCTCAGAGGACACCTCTGCCTGGAGAAGACTGGGAGTCATCAACCTTCTGACACACAAGGACGTTGAAAACAAGAGCACAACATGAGAGAAATGAATAGTAAGTTTTCTTTCATGACAGTTTTAAAGACTTTCACTATTATTAATAGAGTATTGATGCTATTGTATCTAAATGAAAACTAACATACTTCAGATTGGATAATTTGGATGTTAACTGGGCTAACATTAAATTTTTCAGTCCACTTACAAAGTGTGTTCTACTTTTACCAACAAGAAGTAAACTTTTGTTAAAGTCTTTGTGGAGACAATGTTTCTCTCACTCTTCCATTCCCCCCCCTCCTCCTGAGATCTTGACTACTAGGCAAAGCTGTGGGTGGACTGGATCAAGAAGCAGTGTATGGCATAATAGATCCAAAGCCAAAGAGAGACTCTGGTGCTGCAGGGATGCATGATACAGTTCTTGTTGTCAGAGGGGCCTCCTGATATGGACAGTGGGTTTCAGAGACTTGTGAGTTGCTTAAAATATACAGAATGCTTGTGAAAATATTGTTTTGGGGAGATTTGTACTCAGTATCCAGGAATAAGAGAAAACACAATAGGTTTTGGGATTAGACAGTAGAAGGCTGAGGAACAGGATTACATTGTTTTTCAGTCTTGGTTTGAGAAGATACAGAAGGGGGCACAACGAAGGGAGGAGAATGTAACTTTTTGCTAAATGGATTTTGGACTGTAGTTATTAGAGCCTAGAAGTTTGACAAGTCAAGTGGCATACTTTTTTTTTTTTTCCTCCCAATTCTTCTCTGGTAAAAAAAAGAAAAGAAAAAGAGTCGTATTTACTTCTTTTGAATTCTGGAGAACCAAGAAGTTTTTAAACTCCACTTATTTTACTTTTAAGTTTGTGTAGGAATCTTGGACTGGATACACTGTGCCTTGTTTACTGCTACTCATTCTATGCCTTAGAATCCTTAGCCTTTGAATTTTTTGCATCTCTCAAATGAGAATCCTACATTCACAGGGTTTTGTTTTAGGAATTTCCTCATCTTTTGAACATGACAAATTGTTTTTGACAACCACTCCCCACATCACCACATTTTCTCCTAAATGTCTTTCATCTTCAGTGATATACTCAGCCCTAACTGGGTAAATAGTGCTCTCCAGGTGGAAAGGGAACAACATGTCCAGCAGTCAACCTCACATACATCTTTAAAGCTCATACAGTTCAAATACTTTCCATAAAGCTGTTGTTTCCTGTAGCATTTTTCAGGAGGATGCACTCATGTCTGTGACTCCGTGAAATCTGAACGAACATGTATGACGTGTATACTACAAACTGTATTGGGTTATCTGCCAAAAGCAAAATTTGGTAGGTGCATTTCAGGTGCAGTATCCCCATAAGCTGTGTGAGTTGCAAAAAAACCCATCTGTTTAACTTGTCTACATGCATGTATTTTGACTCCTTCTAGCAAGGGAGTGTTTAACGTAAGTTGTTTTAGAGACCTATACCCTCCACTGAAATATTTTCAAATTTCTCATCCAAGGGAGCACATTCATGTAACATCATAAATAATTGTCACACAGTTCATCTTATGGATTAGTGAGAAAGGATCATTTCATGGTATGATCTTTATAATAGGGTTTAATTGGAAACTTTCTCTTCAAATAGACCAGGATCAATCCACTATTATAAAAACAGCTGTTGGGCAGCTGGATTGCTGTATTTATTTTTTAAATTATTTTCTTGTAGTGTTACATTTTGAAAAACTGACCTAGACCAGAAATTTAAAAAATTTTGTTCTATGAAAGACACTTTTAATGGAGGAGTTCTACAGGAGGCTTTAATTTCTTGGACAGGTAGGCGAATGCAGAAATTGTTTTTCACTCCAATTCACAAAACAGTGAATAATAACATACTCTTCCAGGACAGACCGCCCCAAAGGACACAGTGCAATATGCTTTCCTGACTTCTTCCTGTACCTTTTTCTCTCAATCTCTGGAATTTTTCTGAACTCCAAAGTTCCATTTTTAATTATGGTAAAGAAAAAAACATGAAACCCGAATTTGTGAATCTAGAATTCCTGATTACAACTGGAATGACACAAGGCAACTCTTTTAGATCATGTGAGTAGGTAGTTCAATAACATATTTCCACAAAGGACCGGTATGGAGACAGACAGAGTGTAAGAAATTGAAGCCAGATCCTGTAAGCTTGTTGGATGAGCACAAAGGAGTTATATTTTTTTGCTGTATTAATTAAAATGTAGGTACTATGAAAGAACCAGGATTTTACGTGAAAGAACATGTTCCTGTCAATTAACTTTAGAGAATTAAATTTGGAGAAAAAATGAGGGAGTTCATATTCACCTCATGTTTTCAATATTTCAGTCTTGAGAAATGTTTGTCTGGGCTTTTGCTGTCAGTTTTGTCCTGAATTGGTTAGAGACTTGCGTGTCCATGACTGCAGAGAAATTTTTTAAGCTTAAATAATTATATGTAACTATTATTTTTTGCACTTCTCTGAGTTTTTTAGAACTATGCTAAAACCATCTATATAAACACATTCCAGAATGAAGGATCCAATGCAGAATTTCAGCAATGATTAAATCATAAGATTCTGGAAAGTGATGTTTGTAATGGAAATGCTGATACAACATTAACAATAAAAGTGTAGTCATAATGAAGAGTTTGATAATGGGTCTGATAATGAGTTATGGACTTCTTTGTGCAGTAGAAGTGATGGCACGACTAATTTATTTAACTTTTGTAACTGTAGATCAGCACATACATTTATTCAGCTGTTAAAATTCACTTACAATTGTTTTAGCTTTCTAAAATAAAGCACGTTTCTATTCCAAGATTATAATGGACTTGCTAATGGGGTATTGACTACTATTTCTTATCATCTCTCTTGTGGAAAGGTGATTATTACTGTTCACTAAATATTTCCCAGTTTTCAACACATTCACATAAAATTTCTTTTACTAGGAATTCATTCCATTTGCACTTGAAGATAGCCCCAGCAACAGCTAGTGTCTAATAAAGTTATTTTTTGTATAGTATATAGTATAGTATAAAATTACACTATAGTATAGTATAGTTTAAAATTACACTTTCAGGGATTCATCAGAACTTAGAATTTTTTCCTGAACTTTAGATTTTTCAACCATATGCACATCTTCAGACTTGAAATTTGGGTGCTATCAGCTCAATTGATAAGGAAAATCTAATATTAAATTTATTTTAAAGAAAGTGGTGGTGGAATGTCTGATTAACTGTTGCTGAGAAACTCTTGAGAGGAAAGAGTGAATATAATATATTACACAATATAGTTCTCTATTTGGATTCCTACATTCTTATAACAAAAGCCAGGAACTACGTAATGGCTCCAAGGACAGGAAGTTTCCAAGCATTTGGTTCTACCAGATGCGGTGCAAGAAGGGGAAAATGCAAGAACAATCCATTTCCCCACTTTTTCAGTAGGTCCTTGGAATAGTATCTGCTTTTATTAGAGCTCATATTGCCTTCTTCTCCCTGAACAGTCCCAAAAATTTATAGAAACTACTTAAATGTATGTGTTTGTTTGAATCACCAATGTTTAAAGTCAAGCTGTACCTTAGAAAGTGGTACTTAGAAATGAACTGAAGCTCTCTCTTGAGTCAAAACATTCATTCCTTAGAATTGTACTGTTTTCCTGAATTCATGTGCATAAAATCCCCTCTTTGATTATCAAAGAGGAGCTAAGCACAGAGATGCAATTCTTTTATAATATTTTTAGATCCTCATAAACATCTTGATTTATACTGGGAGAACATTGTTTGAAACTTTTAATGGTCCAATTCATATTCTGCTTAAGCTGTTCTTTAACTTTTGATGGGAAGCTTTCAAAAGTGCTCTAAAAGAAAGGATGAGAATACAGTAGAGTGTACAGCATTAAAGGTTTCAGTTATAGAGAGAATTAGTTCAGTGTTCAGAAATTTTCCAGATTTCTAGATGGGATGTAGAACCTGTGACCAAACCAAAGGAAACTCTCTGTCATACAAGTTGAAAGTTAGCTTTATTTGTGATCCTTCACTGAAAATCATTCCCACTTGCTGGCCTCAGTCCCCATGGCAATCTGTGAGAACTCAAATTTAAGAGCTGAAAGCTTTGTATCCACAGTTTAAACATGAACATTCAACTCCAAGATACTCTCTGTAGTGAGTTTTACTTTGTTACTGTGCTCGTGCTCTGAGTTTTCTCCACAGTAGTGAACTCACTAAATGGATATATTCTTTTTCTTTTCTTTTTCTGTGTAGGGATTGTCTGAGACTGTGGTGTAGTCATCTGCATCTGTATCTGTGGTAAGCTTATACAGATTTTTTTTTCTCTTCTTAAGCAATTTCTTTCAAGTTAAAACATAGTGAAAGGAGTTGTGATGTTGTGCAAAAGATAGTTCTTTACGTTTAATCAACTGTATTCAAATAATTCTAGTCAGCACTGAGAAACAGACTGAATAGTGGTTACCATGTACTTCTACCCAAGAAATATTGAAAGATATTAAGATCTGTGTTCAAATCTTACCATATTAGTAGACACTAATATTGTCACTTTCTGATTGCCTTTCATTATGAACCCACATAACAAACATATCTAACATGTGAATATAAAATCTGCAGGCACAGACATTTACAGACAGCAAGAGCAAACAAAATTTGCCATATGCTGAAAAGTTTTTCAAAGACATAATTTAGAATTGAGAAATTGATTTTTTGTAACAGGCCATTGTGCCCACAAGTTTGTGGTAACTGGGAAGACAAAATAGGAAGTATCAAATGAACTTAATCTACACTTGGACACATTTTTTTTTAAAGCCATTTCACCTACACTATGTAGATCAAAGCTATTGATATATATTTGATCATTTATTCTCCTGTGAGCAAAAGTCATCAGGATACCACTTTGAAATTCATAACTTTCTACTCTCTAAAAAGATCTTATTTCAGAACTCTAATTTGCCCCCTCCATGTAAAATGATTTCCATAGCTGATTGTAGTACTTTCATTTGACCTCCTAAGGTCAGTCAATCAGTGGGGAGGTGTCTTATTTGACTTCAGAGATGGCAAGATTTTAGAGCACCCAAGTTTTCTATTAAATTAGTTTGAAATTTTTATCTTTAATTGTACACTTGGAAAAAAAAAAAAAAAAGTGAGTGATTCTCAGGCATTAATTGTAAACTGTGTGGTCCTGTATACTCATACAGGGCATAAGGGAACCAAAAGGAACAACCTTTGGAAAGGAGAATAGTGAGAAAGCTGCTTTGAAGACAGAATTTTTTTGCCTTATCTTGCAGCTCTGGAGTGAGATCCTAGCAGGGGAAAACCCTGCAAAGCACAAACTGTGTGGTGATTTCTGGTTACGCCACGCATTATTCCCCTAAGATTTACAGTTCTTATGGTAGTAGACTTTACTGCTGTTATAAGGAGAAAGTTACTGAATATAACTTGTTTTTATTACTATATACATGATACATATGCATATTATATACATCACCTACATCCCAACATGTCTCACCATGCAGAACTGTCTAAGCATGAGGCAGATTCTAAAAAAAATGTGGAAATAATTCGAGATTCTCCTTGCCTGCTCTTGCCATTTAGAAGCTTTTTATTCAGTGCCTCCAAAATTTGCTTTGTTTCTTGATTGACTCTTAAGAACAAATGATGCAGTAGAGCAGCAGTGGCAACACAAAACTTATTACAAACCTGGTCCTTAGGGACTGAAGATAGAGGTTTGAGTTTATGGAAATAACTGAAAATGCTCTGCAAATGTTCCATGGACTGTAATACATTACTCCATTACTTCAGTGCTTTTACAGTGCAAACAGATTTTTAAATTCCTCTATGTTCCATGAGAGAAAGAAAATTATCATTCCATTTACATTCTAGCAAAGGGGAAAATACAAGGAAGGCTCAATAATGCCTTGCATTTGCTTCCAACAAAAAATAATGTAGTTGGCTCATTGGAACGTTAACAAAAACGATTATCACAGTTGTCATTTTTAATGGGAACAATATCCAGGTCTTTGATCTGTGGCATGACATAGAAAATATTATTGTATTACTCTGCTGGAAAAATTAATAATGCATATTATGGCACAGCATGTAATACTACAGAAAGAAATTATTTTGAGAACCGTTTTAGTCATCTGCTTAAATTGTTGTGCTTCATACTTTGATGATACGATTTTGGCCATGATTTTCTCCTGTGCATTGTTACCAGAAAGAGTTAAATCTTATTTGCTTTGTTGCTTGCATTTGTCTCTGTCTCTACTAACCTGATTTTCACAAGCACTAAAAATTTATGCTGTCTCTGGATGGAGCACTGCTTTCTGCGCGTCTCCTAACTTGTACCTGCATCCACCGTGATACATGAAGACAGCAGACCACTTCTGCAGTGCAAAGAGCAGGACTCCATGGTATACTTAAGGCAAGTATATCACATAAGGCCCAGACAAATCTGCTTTTTAAAATGGTGTTCACAGTCCCTCTGGAACTGCGGAGCAAACAGATATTGGAGTGTTTTATTTGCACAAAGCACATTGAGTACCCAGAGAGGATGAGCCAGGAATTTCTTCTGAGATATTCTGAATTATTTTATATAAACATAAATATATACTTTCTCATAAACTTTATTCTATCCTCTGTCTAGTATAGCATCACAGTATATTATTCTGCAAACACTGGGGGAAAATTGTGCACTATCAAGGGAGAAACAGGTTCCTTGAAGATGGTCAGATCTTTTTAGCTTCCATTCTTTGTGAAAAAGAGCAGGAATAAAACCAATTCTGTAGACCAGATTACTTCCCAAGCCCCATATACAGCCAAGAGTTTTAAACAAGCTTTCTCTGCTTCAGAGGAAAATGTTTATACCAACACCTAGTCCGTCATTTCTACTCCATTGTTTTGTCTGAAACTTCACACAGAAGGGCCTCTGTGGGGCATAGGAATGTTTGGTTTACAGATAAAAATGTGTTTGAGGTTAGAGAAAGTGCAGCATAATGTGTGATCTGGGAACACCTTTTAGACTGATTTATAAGCAATCTCATTTCTGTAGGCACGTGTCTCCTGTGTATCAGAAGTCTGAGGAACATAAGTTGTACCAAATCCTGAGAGGCTCTGTTTGGAAAATCTCAGCCTGTTCCTATGGACCATCTGGCTATGGAGTGAAGGTTTTTTAAAGCTTTCAAAAATTTGGTTTATTATGGTATACTTTTAAAATTATTGTGGTAAGATGATGAAAGTATCTGGAGGGTTTTATCAAAGAAATTATGTATGCATTGTCAGTTCTATGATGGGAGAGTAAATCCAGCCTGGGCAGATCAAGTTGTACTGGAGTTTGACTTTGCACTAATTTCAAAGCAACAAGGAGATCATCCAAGACTGCCATCAGGGCAGGCACAATCAAAACATTGCCATAACAGAGAAGTGCCACAGAGTCTGTGGTATATTTGCAAAGCGTTTCTCAGTTATTTTTCATTAAACCAAACCTCCTTTCAAATCCCCAAATACCAGTATTTTTGTAATCTTGTGTTACCACTGCTTCTCTCCTGCTCTCAAAATCTGTATAGTACAACTTCATGACTGACAAGTGCAAAAGAAAGATGCCAGAGGCATATTTCTTTCTGCTGAAAGAAGGAATTTGTGCTTCCACATTAGAACTGTCAGCCATGAGCTGTTAGCAGGATACAAAAGAACCAGGTACTGCACTACTGAGTGTAGCCTGCTCCTTTACAATACTGATGAAACAGATCATCCAGGCATTTAAGCACTCACACAGACTTCCAGCTACCAAGGAAAGCAACTGTAAGTCTCTAGATAGATAACTATATTGGTCATAAATCACAATATATGATCAAAATTCCCCAACATATGTAAGCCATTAAATCTCATCTAAATTAAATAAGTATGAGAAGTTGTTAATTGGCCACCTAAGAAGCTTATTTAGATCAACCATGCATAGAAACACTTTGTAACTTAGAAAAGAGCCAAAATGTATGAAATTGAATTTATCCAGGGCTTATGGTTTTATATTTTCTACATTTTGTATTTTTGGAACTAAGTGGAATACAGTGAACAAGAACAAATCCTACCTGCCTATTTCACTGTAAGTATCACTGAAGACTTGAGTTCTAACCCAGTATCATCACACATCTAGAATAATTTAAGTGCTGGCAAACCTTGAGGGATCAGTCTTGTAACCTGGCCTAGAGTGCATGTGTTTTGGATCTCCTGCTTCCTGTAAAGAAGTAAAAGAGGAAGTGCCCGTGCTCAAGAAATGTGCCATAGAGATCAAAAACAGAAATAATATTCCAACACTATGAGACAAAATTAAACTTAAAATATACACATCCAGTGTGCTGGCAACCCAACAAAACAGGTAGGCAGAACCCTGATCAGAATATTCCGAGCATTTTATCTGTGGCAAAAATCTAGATACAATTATCCTGATTTTTTTTCCCCCTAATAATTTCAATGCTAGTTTCTGCATTCAATATTAGTCCTGCAGCAGAGAAAGTATGGCCCCATAATTTGTCTTTCAGTGTGCAGTTCCACCTGAATGTTCTCCATTATGTCCAGTGTTCTACCACTAAACTGTGTGCTGCTGCATACAGCAGAGAAGGTTATTTTGAGATTTTGCATACATGCTGCAGATATCTTTCAGCTTAGGCAGCAATATAACATGTCTACTCTTTGCTATGGTAAGTAAAAATCACATAAAGAAAATACCAACCACTTTGGCAAAAAGCTGGTCTTACAGAGAACCACAAGCAGCCATAGTCACAACAGAGCCAGAGACCTGCTTTTGAGACAAGATGCTCTTCAATTAAGCATAATGACAAAAAACTTCAGGTAAATACATAAAAGTTTAGTCAGTAGCATCCTGTATTTGAAAGCTTCACTGGGCCCCTTGCTGGTAAGTATTTTGTCATGCAGCATAGGTTAACAGCAAGGCAGCTAATGGAGAACAGCTGTCACAGCAGCTTCCAGGCTCTGCCCTCAGGAAACATATGAGAGCTGCATTTTCTAGGAACTTCTGATATCTTGGTGCTGCCAGTGAAAGTTAACTGCTGGAAATAAAGAGATATAAAGAGAACCTCCTATCATCACAAGAGTTGTCACCAGGCACAAACACTGGCACCAGGGCCTAGGAATGTTCTGAGACTTCTATCCTTGAGATGTCCAAGGGCAAGACTTGACTGGACATGCGTGTAAGCAACTTGGTCCTACTAATTCTGGTCTGAGTAAAAGATTGACTATTTGACCTCCAAACATCCTTTCCAATCTAAATTATACTATGATTCTAAGATCTTCCAAACTGATTACTGATAATCTAACACTTAAAATATGTTGAGTAACCTCCACTGTTTTGTCTGGCACCTAAACTATTTATGAGACCTTAAAAAAAATGAAGACAAAACCTCTGCTTTACTATCTTTTTGAAGTATGTCTAATAATTTTTGATATAGTAGCACTGGAGATTTTTTTTTTGAAAAAAATTACTGTAATGGCTATGAGAAAATGTGTTTGGCTAGAATTACTCTGTTGCTATTGAGTACTAACAAGGTCTTTATCTGACCAGAGATCTGCCCTTTTGTGTTTTACAGTACCTGAAGTAGTTGTGCATCTAATGTTACTATGTGTTTCTACCTGACTTATTTAAATTAATTTTCTTTTCTGGGAATGCCATCCATTATTTTGACATGCTTTATAATGGGTAAAAATCCTTGATTGCAGCTGCATACCAGAAGAAGGAGTTTTACTACTTTTCACAAAAAAAAAAAATCTTCAGAAATGTCAAAGGCCATTTAAATGTCATTGCTTGAGAAAGTACTTTGAGAATGCTCCGAAATGAGCTTTTTTTGAGATTTCAACTCTTGGGAAAAAAAAAAATTATCTATGTTGGATTTACTTCTATGCAGGCTTCCTTGTATGCAAATAAGAAATGTATTAGACATGCTCAAAGCCAGAGAGCTCGGACAAGTTAGAACATTGGAACATTTCTCACAGAGAGAAATTCACAGGTTACTTCACAAGTAAGATTAATTGGACTTATTTCAGTTTGGCTGCTTTCTCACAGATAGAAAAATAGCATACAAAGATTTCTACTGAAATTTCTATTATAAAACTCTAGTACTCTGAAGCCCAGGTGCTAAACCTCTATTACCTTGTAAGTGTATAACTTAGAAAAGTAACAGAAAAGTACTGGTTTGTTTCGTAGTGTGGTATGTATTTATATCTCATTCTGAAGACCTCAACAACATTTCAAATGTTTCTTTATTAATATTTAGGTATTTCTGTTCATAAATTTTGAGGTAAGATGTCAGAGACACCATGGTCATCTTGTTCTGACATCCTTTGCCACAGAAACTATAGAACTTCTGTGAATGATACCTGACTGGAAGATCCACAGTGATCAGTAGTTACTGCTCCTAGAAAAATACCTTCAAGTCTCGAGTCTCATTTTCATTGATAAAAAATGTTTATTGAGTTATCCCAATGGCTAATTGTACTCTTTGTTATAAAAAGAACAAAATTGTTTTTTAAATTAAATTTATTAAGTTTCAATCCAGAACTTGTTCAGATCTCATTATATCTTAATTTGAGAAACAGAGGAGATAGATTTTTAAATCTATAGGTTGTATGCTTCTTTGCAATGAACTAATTAGAAGGAACTTTTAAAATTCTCTATAACTCAAAGATTATGATTATTTGATTGGTTTTTGGGGTTCATCTGCTTTTCACAATTTATTGGTATTCTTCCTGAAATGTGAAGGTCATACCTGGAAATAGTGCTCTAATCCAGCACATTATACACAGACATAATGTAACCTTTCTTCTACTACCATGACCTACATGAAGATAGAGGGAGCAAATATTCCCAGGATGCAAACTGTCTGTGCCTCAGTCCTGCAGGTTCACTGTATGATGTGATGTCTGCAGAAGTGGAGAGTTGTGCCTGATAAAACCACACACTGTTTTTCAGAAAATTCACTTATATTCAGGAACCGGTGTCAGTGGACATTTGGAAATTCCCTGCCTCGAAGAAAATTTTGATGAAACATCCAAAATGTCCTGAACCTCCTGAAGCTCCCGAGAAAAGGTGAGAGCAACAATGATAAGCTGCAGATCCTAAGGAAACTGTGGACATCCTAGTAGTAGCACAGTGCAGAGACCCTCCAAGCTAGCTGGGTGTATGTGCTTCAAGGCAGCTGCATGAGTTGTAGTCTCAACCCAAACCAAGAAAATGCTATGTGGAGGGGTACCTGGTCTGCTGCCAGTGCCATGTACTGAAATGATGCTGCACTTCCAGAACAGGGCTGTTCACCTCCAGTCACAGTTCTGGCAGCAATGTCACAGTAGTGGTTGCTTGTGGGTTTTGTTTGGTTGGTTGGTTGGTTTGGGGTTTCTTTTGTTTGTTTGTTTGTGGTTTTTTATTTCTTAAATTTTATGTAAAATGTGACATAACGTCATAGGATGCAATTCGTATATATAGGATGTAATTCATATGTAATCATATATAATCCACATGATAGTGAACTGAATAAGATAGTGAACTGAATAATCCAATAGTCTTTAAAACTGTCAGTTGATTTTCTGAATAAGCATAATTTATGGACCTCAAAGTTTCCTACCATCCCTCTTCTTGCACCTCAAAATGAAGCTAAAACTTGCATGAATGCAAAAAGAATTACGGTTCATAGATTGAGACACCAACTGTACAGCAGATAACATGCACTAATGAATTCAATCCGATCAAAAATTGTTTCTAAGTGTGCTTATACTTTACTGTGTTGGCACAGTTTCAGAGGGTAAGGGTGTCTGTTGCTGTGCTAGACTAATTACTCATCTCATAGCAACCAACAAACTTCTAACTGATGATGATGATCTGTGTGTAATACTTCTGTTGCTTTATTTTGGCTGGTGATTTTAGTTTTTACATCTACACTTTGCTTTCATTTGGCCATACTCCAGATGCTGTGAAATCTGGTTATACTTTTCAGCTGCATGACAGAGCAATATGAAATGTATATCAGGAGTTAAATACGAAGAAAAACATCATTGCCTGCACCATACTGCCCGCTTTTACTCTTACCATTATTGCAAACTCTGTTGGCTTTCTGCTTTGGGGATGAGAGGGTAATAAGAAGCAAGTGTTGACCATTGCCTACTAAAATCTCCTATGCTGAAATCCTGACAATATGCACTGAAAGTGATATAATTGACAATGAAGGAAAATGGAAAATATGCATTCTCTGGCAGAGGTTAATCGAATTTGTCCTCTTTCCTTTGCACTACGTAGTTCCTAGTTTCCTTCCTTTTTCCCCAGGAGGTATGAATACCTGCTAAGGGACACTGCTTTGAAGGTATTACCGATTTTCACCTGGTCACCTAAAAAGCTTCTGGAATTGCAGGTGGAATGTATTTTAACACTGCTCATGCCTTCCTGTAAATAGAAGCTGCTGTTTTGACAGAACTTTCTGATTCTTCTTGGTCAGGCCAGTATTGTTTCCATGTATATCAGTTAATGCATGAGCAGACTGTAACACTGTCCTTTATCATTGTTTCGAATAGATTTTCTTTTCACATGTTACCACCATCTTGTGTGGTCTTCATGTTGTGCAAGGGTGTGGAATGCTGTCATACATTTCTTCATAGCTTGTTTCTTGATAGCAGATTTCTTCTTTATGAACTCTATTGTAGGTTTTATTAATCCTAATATTTGATTTTCATGAATTCATCTGGAAAACTTTAAGAAAAGAATGAAAATAAGCAGAGCTATCCAACTTACCAGGTTTATAATAATTTTTTTTTTCAGAAAGGACTTAAACTTTCAGCTAATTTTCTCAAACCTTTTTTATTTTTTTTTTTTTAAATAGAAATTTATAGCCATGAATGTTATCTTTCCATGGGAAAATTTGCATGATAGCACTGGAGATTCATTTGGTTGGTTTTACAATTTTTTATGATTCTGCTGACCAGGCAATAGATACACTTTCTTCTTAGATATGTTTCAGAGGTATTTAACGCCACAGAAGTGTCAACTACAATTTTTTTCCCCCAATTTAGAAATGTTATCACTGTATTTTGATTTCTTTGTGTGTATAAGCTCAAAACCACCCAGCAGTGTCTTTGAGTAGTTAAAGCAGACCTTCTAAGGATAAAGTGAAAACATGGCAAGTTCTTTTAGGACAAGAATACTGTGAATTGTCAAACTGGATCTTGCAGTCTTTTAGTTAAACTGGTTGTGATTCTAATAGTTATATTGTGTTGAAACCCCACTTTATATCAGTTTTATTCTTCTGATAGTAAGGATACTAAAGATACTAAGACTTGCTGGACTAGAGATTGAACCAGATACCTGTTTGCATGATGCCTAGTTCTCACAACATACACCATATATATTTTTTTACAGAAAGGAGAAATAAAACACTGACCTTACCTCCAGTTGTATCAAATCTGGGACAATTCAGGTAGTTTCCTTACTTGCTATCCTTCCTTTCATAGGCAAAGTTTATACTTGTTCTCATTCCATACAAGATAAGAACAACAGTAAAGGCTGTGAATGTTTTTAGTCATTATTGTTTCAGTATGTCAAATAAAGATTCACAGACCTGCTGAGTTGGTGATAGAATGACAGATGGGTCATTAATGCTCCTAATAATATATAACTTGTCATATTTAGTTTTGAAAGTTCAGCCAGTTTTGGTCTGTCTTTTTGCCTTCCTGACAATGTCAACTCTGATATACTTTTGCATTCCCATGTCACTTTTCATTTTGTTGTTCAGCTTGGAAGTAATTTATAATTTAAAAACCCCAAAACATTATTGATTCACTGAGTTATTGATCCGTTCACCAAAAAGTTCAAATGAAGCCATCATCCTACTGATCTCTTTGCATTTTCTACTTACTTTGCTTCCATTTTACCAGTCTGGATACTGCAGAGTTTTGTTTTTAAGAGGTGTGAAAAGAACTGGATTTGCAAATTGTAAGCATACTGTGATTCCCTATGCTTTTCCAAGACTTCTCATTTAAGCATTTAAGATTTTTCTCCTCTCCAGGATAGCTGTGTTGGCAGAGATGGTTGATTTTGTACAAATGATTTAGTATCAAAGCCCTCCTAGGGATTAGTATCACACAACCTCTGTATGGGTGTTCAGCTCCTCTGTAGAAACAATTTACATTTCCCTTTTATATTTGTAAGGTTTACAAAGATGTTTTTTCTTGGTTTTGTTGGTAGAAAGATAACGAGGTAAATATTTCTATGTATTCCCTAACAAGGTAAAAAAGACTTTTTTTTCTTCTTTTTTTCTAAAGGAAAACCAAAGCTGTTCCCCTGGTCTTCCCTCGTGTTTTTCCATCAGAAATGACTCCAACTCAGAGTTCCCACTTTTGCCTGATAGCCCTGGAAGAAAATAATTTTTTTTTCAAATGAAACTGCATGATAAGCTGCAGTTTCTGAGCAAGCCCCTTCAGAGCACATCAATTCACTAAGCACTCTGCAAATATACATCAAAATGAGCCAAAATATGGATTTAACTCAAATGTCAGTGGCTAAAATAATGAACAAAAAGGTGCATATTTATTAAGAAAGCGATTCTTAAAAATAGGTTTAATTCTTTGTAAAAAATAGAATATTTTTTAAAATGAACACACCTAATTGGGACTTTTGCTTCCTTGCTAATATTTTTAAAATGTGAATACTGTGATTTTTTTCTGCTGTTTTTTGGAAGTTATGTTCAGTGGCTATAGCACCATCTATGAGAGAAAAACACAAATAGGAAAGCACAACCCCCCCTTATGTATGTGCATAAATGTTGGATACTTTCTGAAATTCCATTACTACTTCTTTTGTTCGTTTCTTCCAGAAAAAAGTATTTGACAAAGTCCGCCATCATACTTGAGGCAGTGCCTGGAGTTAACAGTTATTGTGCATCTGAAAATGCTAATATATCTACAAATGCTGGATGGGACTAGGGAAGCTGAATGTAGCATTTTCAAGAGCATGCAGCATCCTGTTCTGCTTGTCTGACTGTTCTAGCAGGATTTTTGATATCAGAACATTCTGAAGAAGGTTATGTATGGTTTTCACCCCAATATTAACGCATCCTGGGAGAGCTGGATGTAACATGATCAGTCATAAAGAGATAATAATTTTATTACTTTTCCTCATTGCAACAAAGCCACAAACAACAGATAAGTCTTTCTATTGTGTTAAGTCAGAAATATTTGATAACACTTTGGTGTAATTTGTAAGAAAAGTGGCATTTGCCTTAAATCTTGTAAAAGGATTTGGCATTTGTAAGTGATTTATTACACACATACATAAAAGACAACATGTAGTTTTTTATTTATTTATTTATTTATTTTTACTTTCTGTTCTTTTAGGTCAGTTTTATTGTTTTGTAGCAAATTGACTAAAACAGAGTTATTTTTGATTTATAGCAGTGTAAGTCAAATGACAATCAGTGTTGCAATTTTAATTTTTATTTTGTATTTATTGTGCAGATAAAGCACAATGAGGAAATGGTGTCTCAAATTTGACTATGAATGGGGAAGAGAACCCAGCGGTTTTCTCTGTGATTTGAAAGGGCCTGATAGGAAGTACAGAAAAAAATTTCGTTGTTGATCACTGCAACAGTTTCCTGTGTGTGAGAAACAACACTGGCAATTAAGAACATACAAACCTCTTCACAGATTAATCCTGTACCCTTGATTTTGTTCTCTCTTCAGGTGCAAGGTGAAACTACACCATCTGTACAATTTTTTTGGCCTTTTTTTTTTTTTTTTTTTTTTTTTTTTTTTTTTTTTTTTTTTTTTTT
>NW_020955539.1:513214-544447 GCF_003031625.1 Empidonax traillii | reverse complement strand
TGCAATTGAATGTACTGGAATGGGTTGCTTTTAATCTGTTCTTTATTTTTCTATAAGTAATTAAGTATCCATTGATTCAAAGAGAGTAACTCTACTTACCTGGAATATACCAGAATCAACCAAGCCCTTACTCCAACTGCTTCAATGCAGATGCATGAGTCTAAATTGCTTTTGCTTTGATTTGAAATGCTGTATTTAGAGATCTTGGTCTAAACAGAAACTCTTCTGCAGAACTTTCTGCTATTGCTTACTTTTAATTTTACAATAGGAAAAGATATTGTAATCAAGAAAATTCCATATAGCCATAGGTACTGCTGTGCCACACTCGTAAGCATTAGTGATCAATAGCAATTTCTCTTGGTCTGGTCTTTGATGTCACAGATATACTTTTAAAAGCATTTGATTACATAAAAAGATGTGGGGAAAGAAAATAATGGGGGTAAATTCACATCATCAATGTGGTTGTCTAAGGTAGGATGTTCTCCCTAAACTTCCTGTACCACTAGTACTTCTTCTTCACTTCTCCCGATGTTCAGGATAGGAGATTAATTTTGTTTCTCTGAATTGCAAAAAGCAATAACCTTTTTTCTCCAAGGACTTCGATGTATCTCTAATATCTTAGCTTCAGCCTAAGACAGATTTTTAAGATTAGGTATATGAATATTCATTATGTCTAAGAGTAAATTTCTCTTACTTTCTGTTTCAGTGCATAGAAAATGGAAAACTTTGAAAGGGAATTTATATGTTACTCAACTATGGAAAGTAAAGACCTACAGAATTACACTAAGAAATATTTGTTCTCCTTAGGATACTTTTGGTCAGCTTTGAGATATTTCCTTGTCTTTTCATGAGGTCTTGAAATGTAGATTGTCTTTATTTGTTCTGTGTCATTCACATTGAGTGACTGCTCATATAATTAAATAGAATGAAATCCTGTGGCTGATTACATTTTAGGAATCTCCGCTTGGGAAATAATACTGTGTTCACTTAAATCTGAGATAAATGCAAGATTAAATCCTCATGGGTACTTCCCTAAGGTGGGAAGTTTTGCAGGCCTATTGAATCCTCAGATTATCTCACCACTTGGTATTTCTTAGATCTAAGTAATATTTTCTTTTTCACATTTTTCAAACTCAAATCTCTCTAGGATTTTAACTAGTGAACAGTGCTGCTGTGATTTCTTTTTAAATATTTCTTTGGACTATAGTTGATTCAGGTATACATATAGCATTTTCTGCTAGACATTTATATGTCTAAACCATCTGACAATTTAGAAATTTTTATTTTATTATCATTCAAATATTAAGACTATGCACAGTGTTGGCCAAAATATGGGCAGAAAAAAAAATAAATAATTAAAAATAAATTATCCCATGGGAATTGAATTAGATTTCATGTCAGAAGATTTGTTATTACACTAACAAATTAAAAGACATTTTAGTTAGAAAGCAGTAGAAAGTTTTCATTGGAATCCAACACCAGTGCCACAAAAAATTAACAAGCACTCTTCTTATTCTTGTTATCAATTTCTTTATCTTGTGAGTTTATCCAGAATTTGTCCTTTTGAAACTTCCTGTGGAAAACATTTCTGAGCAGGAGAGAGTTTTATGTGTGCCGGTGTATGTGTGTTGGGAGGAATGAGGAGAAGAAACTAGAGAAAAGGGGACAAGTGAAAATGGATGAGAATATCAGTATAGCTAGGGAATGCTAAAGGATCTCATATCCATTTTTTGCACTGTAAATGCTACACTAGACATTGTAAATAACTACTCTATCTGCAAATAACTTAGTGAGTGGTTCCTTAAAATCCACTGTCCTTTGCAAATCTGCCTTGTTTGTAAGCGCCTATCATTTGTCATGGGAGCAGCTGTCACAACAGGGCTATAGGCTGAGACAATCTGTGAGCCAAATGCTGCTGTTATACACTTTTGTGAAAGTTAGCTTAGGTTGCTCCTATCTGATCAGCATAGAAGCCTTTCAGGATGGAAGAATTTGCTGGGAAAGGGTCAGCAAAATACTTGCAAAACAAAGTGAAACGGATTACACAAGAACAAAGAGGAAATCAAGACCCTGTAGAACTGGTTGAAAGCCAGTAGAGTCTGAGAGGAAGTGAATTTGCAGAAGAGTTGCCATCTGTAGTGCTTAGGTTTTATTGGAATAGTCATCATGATGTAGTGAAGGAGGAAAAGTCAGCAATTTTTGCTTTGCTTTTTTTACAGGCACTTTTAAAGAGTATGCCTGTCTGAGACTCATCTTAGAAAAGTGTAATTCCTAGATTATATACAGGGGTGTATTTCTGTTGCTGATTCTGTTGCATTAGAAGAGTCTAGAGTGTTTTAGACTGCTTCAGAATCACAGAAAGTATGCTTTGTGAGACAAACATTTTGGATGTCAATTTTTTACTAGCTGATTAAGAAGAAGTTACTGTACCTAGATTCAAATTTTTTTACTTAAATAAAAAACATTAGCATAATAAATCAAGTTTTTGATGTAGCAAGGTGAGCAAGTGTATCTTTCTCCTTTCATGCTGGTTGCATACCTTAATTCCACAGACAACCTAACACAGATATAGTGGTTATCTTTCAGAGCTTTACTGAATCAAATAGAGCAAAATCTGTGATATCCCTGTTTTCTGGAGGTGTGCATTGCAAGTTCATCATAAATTAGTTTTTTTAAGACAAATGAGATATATTAGGTTACTGATATGCAGCGAGTATCATAAAAGATGCATGGTGAGAAGGGCTAAGGTTTTTCCTCCAATTTCGTCCCAAGAATGGGGAAGAAATCTACAGTGATGTAGTTGGAAGAAATAGTTTGACTGAGGTCCTATTTTCATGCAAACTTTTTAAAGCCACATGATCGCTCATATAAGCTAGAGGTAGTAATTAAGCATGCCACTTTCATTAAAATGGAGAATATGTCATTAGCTGAAAGTTTCATTTTGTGGAAAGAGTAGAATATAGGAGAAAGAATAGAAGAGATAAATCTAGCATATGGGGATTTTTTTGTCATCTAATGGCTAGAACTAGTCCAAGAGCTGGCAGTCACTACTGAAGAAGGGAAGTAAATCAAAGAAGATGGTAGAAGTTACTACATTTGCAGTTATTTATAACCTTAGAAAATGGAAAACCTAAGAACTTGGCCAGAAACTTTGATGTATAGCTTAAATTTTTAGTGTGATGTGCCTCACCTCTGAAATAAATGTTTAGCAGCTGATATTTTAAAATAAAATAATATGGGTGGGAAAAATATCTGCTACTTCTCTGTGCTTGGGGTCCTAGTAAACCCTTGTCATAGCAAAAATGTTGTTGCTTATGTTCAACAACATATTGATATTCATTGCTAAATTTCCTAGCTATAGGAAAACTGGATATTAAACTGAAAATTTTGGTATCTGCTCTACTATCAAATATTTCACTTAACAAAAATTTGAGAGTTACATCTTCTACTATTTATTATTAAATACAAAATTTGTATATTTACAAACAGTTTTGTTTCCCTTAAAAAGTAGATTTAAGAATACCTTTGCATGTACATGGGACTGTCAATTTTAAAGCACAGTAGTTTAATAGTATTACAAGCTTTTTAAAGTAATCTTTCATGCTTCTATGTCACCTACAACCAGAGTATTGTCTCCTGTGGAGTGCTCAGTGGGAAAGAAAGTTTTGCCTTGAATTCTTCCTTCCAAACCCCTTCAGTTTCCTGACTGTATTCTCTCTCTGCAGGTGAGAATTTATATTTATATGCGTCATAAATCATAAAAATATGATTTTGTAAATCTGAAAGGCTTATAAACTGAATGTCTGACTACACTTGTTAACCATGAATTTTGAACGATTCAAAAGGGTGAGTGATCATTCTCTACTGGCTTTCAGTTTTCAGTGTGGTCTTACTGACATCTGATATTTCCTACATATTAAGCACAGACTGCACACTTAGTAGGAGTTTTGTGGTTGCCAGGAAGAAAAGAATCATTCTGACTACCATCTTCCTTGAGCAGTTGAGTTCTGTCTGGAGGGATGGAAAATGAGAACATAATTTATGTAACCAGACTTTTTTAATGGACATTTATAGTTCTACCGAGGTAAGGATAACAGTATGAAACTATTATATCATCGTTAATAGTAACAGCTCATCCTTCAGAGAAGGTGGCTACAATATAAACTACCTGTACCTTCTCACATTGCCAGGAGAAGCCCCCTAAACTGAGTGGGGCATATGCTTCTATATCCTTAACAGGCCAAGGAATCTCACAGGGAGAAAAAAATCTGCCATTAAACCAGTGATGCAATTGTGAGCTTCTCCTAAATACTATTACCTACCAATACTTAACCAATCTTAATGAGTTGTCAGAGACGAAGAGAAGAGACCAACGTATGAGAAAGTTGGGAAATAATGGTTTTGGTTGTTCTGTCCTGTTTTGCAGAATAAAACTGTCAACAAAGGCATAAACATTTTTTTTAATTTTTTTTTTTTTTTCAGGCCTTGTAAGATGAGAGCAATGGCTCCAGCTTAGGCCTGCTGAAAATATGTATGGAAGATATTTGGGTTTGGGTTTAAGGCCAATAGAGGACATGCAACACACTGCGCAAAACCTTTGTGATTCTTTCTCAGATCTTCCACAGTTGGCAAAAATTTATAATTGATTTGGAAAAAGATATATCTACTAGTTAACATGAAAGTCTACTGAATGTTTACGAGGTGATTCTGTCCTTCTGCACTGCTCTGGTGAGATTGTACCTGGAGTGCTGCATCCAGCTCTGGGGTCCTAAGCACAGGAAGGACATTGACTTGTTGGAGCAAGTCCAGAGGAAGGACAACAAGATGACTAGACAGATAGAGCACCTCTCTATGAGGAAAGGTTGAGAGAGAATTGGGATTGTTCAGCCTGGAAGAGGGAAGGCTTGGGAATTCTGACTTTCCAGTACCTGAAGGGAACCTACAAGAAAGGTGGAGACAGATGTTTTACAAGGGCCTCTAGTGACAGAACGAGAGAGAATGGCTTCAAATCAAAAGACTTAGATTAGGTTTAGATTAGATCTTAGGAAGAAATTCTTTCTTATGAAGGTGGTAAGGCACTGAAAGGTTATCCAGAGAAGCTGTCAATGTCCCACACCTGGTAGTGTTCAAGGCCAGGTTAGATGGAATTCTGAACAACCTGGTCTCGGGAAACCCATGGCAGAGGGTTTGGACCTAGATGATCTTTAAGGTCCCTTTCTGTGATTCTATGATTTATGAGCTATTTATAAAAATATTCCGGCCACACATGAAAAAGAAACAACAACGGTTTGTATAGCCCTTAAATATATGAATTTCTTGGATATTGTTTTCCCTTATTCTTGTGTCAGATAGACTCAGTCTTCTGTGATGCAACAAATCAAAATAGGGTAAAGAAAGGGCTTTCAAAGAATCCAGGTAGACCATTTTGATCTATACAGATACTGTTGGTGGAAGATATGGCTAAAGAGAAAGAAAAGTATGCAATGCCTTGCCACAAGTGCTGGAGCTGACACCTTGGCAGATATACTGATGAAGGAGGTTTCTCGTGTTTCCAGACAGGTGAATACACTGTCCTGTATCTACTAGAGGTACGTCTGAGTTAAGTTTAAAGCATTAGATTTGTGACAGCATGATATTCTGTCTTGGCTAATTTTCCTTGAGGAGAAGGCAGATGAATCTTAATATTGTGCTGCAGTTGGTGCACACTGCTAAATAAGGCGTTCCTGGAGTCCCTGCAGGACACCACATAATGCTGAAATCCTGTATTTTCCTTCATCATTTCTGGGCTGCATGACTTGCCTTTCAACAAGCTGCTAGATCCTGGGAAGGCATACTGCTATTGCTATGAGGGTACAAAAACACTCCCTAGTAAAATGCTGCAAGGGAGGAAAGGATGGAGAAAAGTCATAGTGGAAGGGGAAGGATCGAGATGTATGTACCTCTTAAGGGTATGGTTTTTCAAATATTCTTGCAGGGTTCCAATCTCCCTCATCAGCTATGTTGCAATCATATGCCTTCTCCCTTCCTGATCCACCCAGGATAGATCAGATGATGGATCATGACTGTTAACGCTGCATTGGCAGAAATGTTAGCACAGATGTATAGAGTAAAAGCTAGACAATTGTTTGCCTCATGGCTTGCCTTTGTAGTAAGTTACCAATTCACCATCTGAAAAATCATACTCGTTCATAACAATTAGGAAAAAATGTAATTTGGCTAAAAATTTGTCATGCGTATTTTGAAAATTTACCTAATTTTTATTTTTCTTCCTGAAGCTAGTTTTTTTTTCCCTTTTCGAATCTACTCAGTTCTGCTGCTCTTGCTGTGACCATGGGGCTAACTGGGACCAAAGAAACATGTACAGTAAGTTTTGAAGTAATTCAGATTTGTGGATTTTTTTCCCCTGGGAATTAATCAGGGTATGTGCTGCTTTTCTTTGTCCAAGGCACCTGAAAAAAGTAATGTCTCAATAAGGCTGAATATTTCTAATTTTACTTCTTTGCTACATAGGTGTGTAGATGTGAAATTATCACCGAAATATTCCTTCTGTGACTCGATATAACTAGAAATGGAAGTCAGGACAAAACTATTGGTTCAGCTGAAGCAAATTTTTATTTCAAAAGGCAATAACACAAAGAGAAGGATCTTTATTGCAGGATGTTTTGTTTAGGTCACTTCTTTTAGCATTACCTGGGCACATCCAGGCGTTGCCAAACTTGTCACAGACAATAGTATATATTCTTCTCTTCCATTAAGGTTGTTCTGCAAATTTATTACCCAGGATAATAGAGTAAGAATACAATTGGAAGACATTTTGTCACTGCTGTTATTGCAATTCTGGGGAGCTTTTGCAGTCATTCTTCAAAATTTGGAATAAAAGCACTTTGGAAGGGTTGGCCAAAGCTCGAAATTCATTAAAATATGTTACAGTCTTTTCCAGCTCAAAAATGTTGACTACTGGACCTAGGAAAACATGCATGTGAGAAAATTATTGGCTCTTTTCCTAGAATCCCATTTCTGCTAGCTGCTTCTGATAGTGTTTTGGATCCACATTATGCCCAGCTGAGACTATTAAGGTGAGGTCTATACCTTGGTACATATTGTATTGAACATATTTATAATTTAAAAACCCTCTCTATATATCAATACAAAGAATTAAACAGTAACAAAATAAGATCTAATTATTTCCAAAGGGAGATGAGACCAGTGTTTTTGACAATGTCCAAATGAAAATAATACCTATCACTTCTTAGTAGAATGTTGTTGTGCAAGCTGTAAGAAAACATCTCTTTACTTGAACTTTTATGTGTAGTCTCTGTCCTATGAATACACATTCTATTTTTACTCTATTCTTTGTAATAAGAATGAAAGTAGCAAGCCAGAAAGTTTTGTAGTTTTGGTTTGATTTTTTTTTCAATTAATTTGAAATACACATTAAAAAAAGATAAAAATTGTGAAAATTACCTTTAAGTTCTGACATAAACTAAAGGAGTCTAATTCTAATCTCACAGCTCTTAAATGTATTTACTGTATAAAAAAATAAGTGGAATTTATACCATATTTGAAATTTGTGTAAATGAATATACATATATAAATGCATGAAATTGCAGAAGATAGCAGCCAATCTAACTCAGGAATCCACTCAGTGGAAAAAAATACACTAAAAGTATTGTGCTCCATCAGACAGTTAAATGCCACGATCTAGACGAAGGAAAACAGATGTGCAAGGTGGGATAGCTGAACTTAAACAAGCTAGTGAACATATTTTCTGGGAAGAAAATTCTACAAATATCACCCCTCAAATAAATGACTTCATTTTTACTAAATATTTGCTGCTTTCTTATATCCACAGAGCCGATAACAATACTTCTGTTTCCCATTCTGCTTCTTTCTGAAAGCAGTCTTACAAGACCGGGTGTTTCCTTCAAGATCTACCAAAAGATATTCACCTTCTAGTGTTTTTTAACGTCTTGGGCTACAAAAAGTGTTGCAAGAGCCATTTTTCCCTTCATGTGCCCTGGCCAGCTTTTCATTACCTAACTGGCTAATTTCTGTCTTTCTTACTGTCTCCATAGTTGTCATAGCGAGAGAATTTACTCTATGGTGATTTCCAAGTAATTTTCTTGAGGGTTTTCTAGCATTACCTCCAGTGAATGAAAAACTTTCAAAGAATTCTAGAGAGTTACTCAATGACTGGTTTGCACCTGCATGAAAACAAAAAGTCATACTCTAACGGTGTGAATCTAATGCAACTTCCAAAAAATTATTTATAATTTCAGCTCTGATAATTCTCCCTCTGGGATGATTAGAAGAGAATAGCTGAGTGCTTTGGATTTTTTCAAAATTAATCTTCGATATCTGTCATGTTATTGCTCTAGTTAGACTGTCCACCTCAAACTAAGAAAGAGGTTGCCTCTCAGATGAAAGTTGGAATATGAGAAATGTCACCTCATAAAATATCAGTAGCCTTACAGAAAATGGAGCCCTAAAACTGATGTAAGAAAACTGGAGAATTAACAAGAAAGCATAGTTAAAACAATTTATGATACAATTGCCTATAAAAGGGCCATTAAATCTGAACAAAAGAAACTTGCCTCAGAAGCTTGGGTCTATCCTCATAGAAGCACTAAATAGTGACCTCCTCCACCAAAAAAATACATGAGCTTCTGGAAGAAGACCCTGTTATATCATTGCAAATATCTATGATGTTAGTTCTTAATAGTGGTATAAGTCAGGCACAAACCAGGACAAATGACATTATCAGGAAAACACAACAGATCATTAACAGGACTGTAACTTTGCCATGTAAAGGACACTCCAGCAATCTCTTCTACTGCCAGAACTGCAGCTGACATTGCTGCAGGAGCTATTGAAAGGTTTTATGCTTAGTACCATCTCTGTTTCTTGAAGGAGATGATGATAGTTGAAGCAATTCCCCTGCTTAGCCAGCCATAAGAACATTTTCTATACCCTTGAGCCATGTATTTTATGTATGATCTGATGAAGATATTTTAAACTAGGTTGTGTCTTCCACCTTTAGCTTTATATGTACATTTATGAATTGTAACTTCTGAAAGGATAGAAAAATACTCCATGCTATGACCTTAACTCAGTTTTTTTTTCATTCATTTCAAATCTCATGAAAAACTCTCCTTAAATTCTGGAAGGACAAATTTTACTTCAGATTTTCAAGCACACACTAAAAATTTTAAAACCCCAGCTGATTAATCTTCTTGTAAAAACTGCATCCTTAACTCAGTTATTTTTATTGTTAATACTGATCCTTCCCCAGGATCAAGTTCCTTGTATTGAGTAAGGATTGCATCAAGTTATTTGTGATAAAGAAGCCAAAAAGACTGGAAACTGATTTGCTTCATTCACATGTTTATTTAAGTATCAATATGGCAATTATAGTGACAGTACTACGCTGGTTCAGTATGAAGTAATCTTTGTTTAAATCTGAATAAAAGAGAAAAAAATGACCGAATATTTTATTTGGTCTTCAGTCTTTCAGCTGAGAAAGCAGTATCTGCTGTAATACCAACTTCTTTGTGCAAAGTCTTATGTGAAATTATGGACACCTTTGGGAAGATGGCCCCGTATTTATGGTAACAATGAAATTATTTAAAGTTTTACTTTAATTAATTGTGGCTGGTATCAAAGCACCTGCTCTGCAAGATACTTATTACTGTCATTCGCTATTGCACTGAACCTTAGGATACCAAACATATACAACAACTGTTTCAGTAATTATCTAAAAGGCATTTAGTGAAATGTGAATCTCAAATTGCTAAATGTGTCAGTGAGCCAGAACAAAAGGAATGGGAAAGGAAATGAAGGAGAAGACAAATTTTGTGTGTAGTTGCTGCCTCTTGAAAGAAATATAAAATGCTCTCCAGATTTAAGGGATCAACTTTTGAATACAGTTTGGGTTTGCTTGTGTTTTTTTCCCCATTACTTCAGTGAGATGTAAAATATCATATCTTTTCAAATAAACTAGCAAATATTCCTCAAGAGATAGTTTTCAGGCACTGTGGTCCTCATCTCAGCTAGGATTAATGGTCTAGAAATCACCTTGCCCCTTAGTAACTCTCTCCACTGATCTAGTCTCTCTGGAATTAATTTTTTATGGTCAGATTAGAGAGATCAAAATAGAACAGAACTGAGTGTTGAGTGGTATAATTGCTGTAATATAAAGGAGAGTATTCAAGCTCTTTCATTTCCCTAAACAACTCACTGAAACACAGTTTTAATGGCAAATATGCTAGAAGCATTCTGTCCTGTTTGTAAAACCTGAATTCTGTCCTCCTAATGAACTCAGTTCATCTGAAGCAGCTCTCAGCCCTTTACTGAAAGGATTCCCTCTTTGAATTTGCAATCTCTTTTAGAGATGGACTAGTTGTTACACAGATGGCACTGTTATTGCACAGTCCCATTTTAGTAATCTATAATAGCCATCTGTGTGCTCTCAAAACCCTACCAGATAAAAAACCAAGTATTTCTACAGTCCAAAGGTGTATGGTAATGTTTTAGGGTGGATTTAAGATGAGGATTTAATGGGAACATAAAATTTTGTTATTAGGAGAATATTGACTTTAGAGGAACTGAGTCTATGTGTTCAAAGAAAGGATCCAGACCTTCACATTAACCAATCTGAATATTTTTTTGTCCAACCCAATTTTATTTTGAACTGATGAAAAGCATTATAGCAAATTCTTAAATTATAACGGATTTCTAAGACTCTTTAAGGAAGACTTTATAATTTCATAAGGACTAAGACTTGTACGGTTCATTGGAGAGTTAACTGAGCTTAAAAAATGTAATTTTTAGAAGGAAAGGGAAATTTGGATCATTTTTATAAATCATTATCTAAATGGAGATTGGGACATAAATTGATATTTGCCCCCAAAATTTAATTTTTGTAGACTCGGGTCTACAAGATAAGTAAGCAATGAATATGGACTCCACTGACTGTTTTGGGCTTCATTTTTCTTTTCTTTTAGGCATTAGTCCCTTTTCTAAAATAAAACTAATTTTAAGTTTAAAAAGAAAAAAGGAATCCTGTTTTCACTGTCCCGTCAAATTGTGGGTATTTTGCCCAGAGGTGAACTTTGTACTTGTACATTCAAAAAAATTTCAGTATTCTTTTGTGTTCTTAGGTGAAACATGCTGTTAAAATGGCATAAAACAGAGTTAGAGATGCATGCTTCCTGTTACAAGCTACACATTTTGGATGGAGGACTGTAGTTTGCTATAGCTGCTCATATTGTTTCAAATATCAAAAGGCAGTGGAACTTCCATTGCAGAATTAACTTAAATAACTACTTAGCCCCAATTCTACCTAAATTATGAGTTTATTTGGAGACAAAGATCTGCTTCTGTTACTGAGATCAATGGGTGCATCTAAACCTACATTCCTGATGAAAGCAGTCAAAGCCATTAAATGGTTTTCAGAACATTTTTCTGCAGTGTGTGGTGATAACAAGGTTAGTGCCTGCTTCCCTCAGGGGAAGACAGTAAAAGGAGAGGGGAATTGTCCTTGTCCCTTTCCTGTATTTTACTGCCTCGCTGTCTCAGGCTATTCCAGCACAATAGCAGTTTCTGCAGGGTTAGAACAGGATAATGAGGGAAATACAAGGTGTCTCAGTTCCTTCTACCCTTGCTCATAAAGGAAGAGTTTGGGTTTTTTTCCTCCAAACAGCTGGATGTGTATTTACCTTGTGAAGCCTTTGGTTTCAGTGTAGTCTCTTCTTAATTGTCAGATTATCATGCCTTGAAGATGTCTTTCTATCTTTTGCAAAGTAAACAACCCAGTTTAGCTGTATCTGAGTGGTTGCTTATTTTTATGTATCAGCTGAATTCTGGAAACTGAGTAGTTCAGAAAATAAAACATGATTGCTGTAGCTAGATGAGGTATTGTTAAATCCTTTTCATGTTGTTTTATGTTCTTTCATGTAGTAGTGAACTCAGAGATGTTAATTTCTGTTGATGTTGCTGTTGCACATCATATTGTGACAGTGTATCATGCGTGTATGTTTTTTTCTATGGCTAGATTCTACACCCAAACATACATGCATCATAGAAGTGACAACAAGGTATTTAATACCCAGATTAATTGTTTTCAGAAGTGAAACAAAGATCAGTTGTTAAAATTCTCTTATTTTGTAGCTTGACCATAAAACCAGAAAAAATGTTGGTAACTAAAGATGGTATTGCAAGCAGAAAGCACCAAGTCTGTTTTCTGAGCATAGAGGATGTAATTCTTATGAGATTATTTAGGACTTTTTTTTCTTTTTTCCAAACAGTAAAGAAATGAAAACAAGCCATGGACTAGTTCTCAGAGAGATGTGATTGCATGGTCTACAGCATGCCACTATAGGAGAATAAAAGTGTTTTCTCACATTAATGTAGAACTTTATATAACTTGGTAATTTACATAGTAGAACAGATGTTGCTTTTGTAAAAGAGCAGGAATTCCATGTAGTCATAAACTATATTGGAAGGTCAGACCAGGGCAAGCCTCAAAGGTGTCTGAAGAGTTTGATTGCTTGTGGAAACTTAACCTGCCATTAATCCTTTCACAATCTCAAATATTGTGAAGCTCTAATATCCTTTCTTCCAATCATAATAATGATGCTAGAGTGATAGTAACTTTCTGTGCAATAATATAAAGTATTGTGTAATTTAGTTTTTAATTGGTCATTATGACATGTAATTTATTTTAATCCCTCTAAAAGGTAATCATATTTAAGAGTTGCAGCAGGATTTGAATAATGTTCAGAGACCAAAGTGAAATTTCTATTTAACCATAAAATATTTGTTGCAACTGCTGTTATCCTATTTAAGTACCAAAATTTAAAAGCTTCTTGGCCTATACTGGTTTGCTTGATTACAGAGCTATATGTATTTGCAAATTTTGTTGCTAGTAAGAAGGAGTCAGCAGACAAAAATAAAATAGAAATATTGTAAAGTACACATTTCTCAGGTTATTCTGATTTTAAGATCTATAGTTGAAAAGACAAAATATAGAAAGTGAAATTTAACTAGCTGAAAATTTAATAGAGATACATGCCTTTATTGAGATTTCTGTATGGAAAAATTTGTGGTCAGTAGCTTCAGTAAGAAGATAGGAAAAGTAAATCTCTCTGTTTTCAGAACATTTTGATTTTAGTGTTCTGAGAATTATCAGCCTTATTTATGGGTAGTATTTAATTTGATTTATTAAATGATTCTACAAATAATGTTTTACAGTGTAATAAAATCAGAGACCTAAACATTAAGGTGACCTTTATCTGGAATATGCATATGAAAATGCTCAGTTTATATAAAGACAACCATTATTTTTCTTTAGCTACATTAAATAATAGTTTCCATTTATAAAAATGTTGCTGATAATTTACCCAACAGTGTAACATCTAGCTTTACTTGATAATAAAACCAAAAATTTAAACCATCCAAACATGGTCATATGGCTGTAATGACTTGATAATACAACACTGTCACTGAGATTATCCTTCTGAAACTTAAGTCTAATATGGTTTCTTTTATTTTACTATATTTTTCACTTTCATATAATTTTTTCTGTCCATTTTGTGACTTGAATATATTTATCTGATTTTTTTACATCATCACAGAACAGGAAAATTTATGATCAACATTAACATTATGGATTTTATTGTAATCTGCTCTTCACTCATAAAATACTATGTCATGAAAAAGAATTTTGTTGTGGATCTAGAGCATAAATGAAAAAAAAGAATGGTGAGAAGTAGTGAATTTAAAAAAAAAAAAAAGGGAGAAACATCTACTGGGGAATAGGGTACATCCTCAAGCATTTCCTCTTGAGGACTACTGCTCTAAGTATCTCTTATCTATTCTTGTGCTCCAAACAGTACTATCTGTCAATATATATAAACTCTTCAACTTCACTTACTCTGAGGCAAATTACATGGACTGGCAAAGCTGCATATTTCGAATTTTATGTTTTATTATTTGGAAGTGTGAAGATCAGTTGGCTACTATCATTTATGTTGGCAAAAGTAAGAATTGCCTCCCTTCTAACGGTTACCACTCTCTGATTCTGTGATCATGATATAATAGGGAATACTTTGGTGAAAGCTGTGTTTTTCCCCTGTGGAAAATGCAGATTGATTGACCTTAGAAATAATAACTGGTAATTTATTTTTATAGTGCCTTTTATTTCAAACAAGCCTTTCAATGTGGGGAAATGTTGCACACTTTTTGAAAAACATCTGGGGTTTTTTGATGGAAACTGTGAGGAGAGTTCAGAACCATAATATTTTTGTCCAATTTAGTGAATAAATCAAAACATTTTTCTTGCTTAAGTATGATGTTAACATGTCTATTCTTTTAGAGCCATATTTCCAATTTAGGAGTGGATTTTTATTTTTTTTCAGATTGCATGGACTCTTGCTCTTTGTTCTAATTTTCTTACAGTGTAGATGTGGCTTTCTAATTTCATCACATTGCTTATTAAGATTATGTCAATTCATATACAAAGTAACTTCTATAAATTGTGCCTTAGGGAGATGCAATTTGATACTGAATTAACTTGACTCACAATATATAAAGAATCTTCTTTTATAATGTAATATGAAGGTGCTGACAATTTTTGCCAAATCAAAAAAGTACCCAACAAGCCACAAAAAAACCTCACTTCGAAACACAGAAAAATTTAATTTTTAAATAAACTCTCTTCAGTGTTTCTTAGGGCAAGTTCCTAAGCATCTCCCAGTCACCCTGTTACATAGCTTTGCCATACACAGAATATCATATGGAAGCTTGTCAACTACGTGTAGTATAAACATTTACATTCAGTACCCAGCAGAAGTAGAATCCTGGTGTTCTGCTTCTCGGGAGGAGGCTGATTCTTTGAAATTATAGACATTTAACCTATTTGTGTAGCATGGAGTTGTAAGCAATGAGCTTTCCTTCCAGGTTTCCACCACTCCCATTCTTTCCCCCTCTGTAAGTACACAGAAATTTAGAATATAGTTCACGGCTTTCTAGAAAAAGCTTCTTTTGTGAATGAGACAAGAAAGAGCTGGCTTATGCAGGATACAAGGCACAGTAATGGGAGGAGGCAGCTATTCAAGTAGTGTAGGTTAGAAAAGGTCTGTTCATCAGTTTAAATATTAATATGGAACTGATTACCAATGCAGTAGGAACCCGCCAGTACTTGTACTCAACCCTATCATTTGGGGTGCAAATGACAGCAACATCACTTTATTCAGTACTAAAATGAAGCAGTTATTTGATAGTGTAACAACACAGAGCAAGATTTAACAGGAAATAATGAACCATGCTACAGTCAACACTTTAAAAAAATATCTGTAATTAATAAAGAAATGGAATTATTAAGAAAGTCAACATCGCTTCACCTGTTAATCTAGTGAAATTATTTGATTTATATATAGAGAAAACACTTAAAGAAATAAATTTGCCTTTGATTGTACTATTGCATAAGACGAAGCCCCAGCCAACAAGCACAGTAGAAAGTAGAGCACTAATAAAAATAGAGTCAAGCAACAATAAACTGTAAAGAATAAGAAAGAAATGGCAAAATATTTGTGTACTAGAAATACTTTCTCTGTGAACCCAGACACTGAAGTAATTACAGGAAAGAAAAATTCCGTTAAGCCAAGAATTGTCTTGTGCACTCTGATATTGCAGAAACATGAATATTTTATAATTTTGGCATGCCGATAATTTAAGCCCCTCATTCTCTTCTCATGATCTTATTAAGCCTTATTCGCCCATCTTTTAATTCATTCTATTTGGGTTATTGCATAATGGTAACAAATAGATAACAAATAATGTGAATTTTAGTCCTTTATATTTTATTCCCATTTTGCATATTTAGAGCCTTCAAGTGTCTGTCTGACTTTGCCAGCAATAATTTCATCGCCCTTGTTTCATTAATTTAATTTTTCAAGCCTTTATGAAAGTAATTAAACAAGGATTTTATCAATTCTCTGTAGGATCTACTTTACCTTTCAAAAGTACTGTCTGGGTTAGAGCTGTCATATCTCACCCCTTATAGGTAATCGTCATCTGCCCTGAGTTGTTTAGGCTTGGATTCAGTGTGGTGCATCTTAGCTTTTTTATTATTATGAAAGAAATTTGAAGGAGAAATGCTGTTAGCAACCTCTTTTATTGTAGTTTGTTTTTGCTTGGGGGTGACCTTTACTATCTCAAGTAGGAGTCTACTAGCAAACATGATTTTAAAAGTAATACCAGTAAGGCTAAGCTGATATTAGTATTTTGCTTGCAGCACTGATCTTAGAATCTCCAAATTATCCTTCTCCTTCACAGATAGCTGGGACATCTCAAAACTGTTGAAACAACAGTGCTGACATATCCTTATATGGCCCAGAAATAAACTACGTTCTGATAGTGAATGGAAAATACTATGTGCAGCGGTATGACTTAAACCTAGGTCCTACAGAAGACTGCAGGAAATCTCTTACAGAGATTTAGCACTTACAGAAGGGTGTAAGAAGCAATGCATAAGTAGTCATGCCCATGTTGCAGCCCACGAACACTTTCAAGTGGTAGATGCCAACTTACCTTCTTTCAGAAATTTGGAGTGAAGCAGGGGAGAGTGGGAGAAAGAAGTTGAAGAGGGAGAAAATGTCTTTCTTTTAAAAGTGTGCTAATTCTTAGACAATTTTTCTTCTGTTTGGGAGTCTAGAGTTTGGAATACATATTGAAGTAGAGTAAGGCAAAAGGCCATTTTTCTATCTTGTGTGAAGAAATTCAAACTCAGGTTTGTTATGCCAAAGCAGAAAAAATGTTAAAATTACTGGGGCTGAAAGAGAAGAGCACAATTACAAATACAGCCGAATATCCTGGTAGTTAGACAACACATATGACAGCTGTGTTTATTTAAGAGAAACATGGGGAACATCTATTTGGAAACTGTACACAAGCTCCTTGAAAGATGGCTAAAGTTTATAGGATTAGTAGAGTTAACTTGAAACAGAAACAAACATTAAAAGATTGACAGATACTTGTGTAGGTATAGATTCATAGGACACCTTTAATTACAGTTCTCATTTAGCCATCAGGAAACTGAGAAAGAGAATCTGAACAACGCAGTTCAGGTACAGTCCCCAAGTCTTTTGACTTTAGTCAAGATTAGAGAACGGTGGAAACATGGAAATTGATGAGGGATTTAAATACCTATTGCCTCAAATCTGGTCAGTTTAGTCAGTGTAAATCTCCAGTGTATGGTAGCTTGTCCTGCTGGTTCTGGGCCAGTTGTATCGTAAACCTGGCAGAAGGTTTCATAGCTGTTTTAAAGACCAAGCACAGCTTTCCTACCTTTGGAAACCAAGGTGAAAAAGGACACATTCAGAATTTTGAGGTCTGCTGGGTCTCTTGTCCAACTTTGCTGGGCTGTGTTTCTAAATCTTCTATGGTAGATATCAATTTAAAATTATCTAGAGGGAAGACAACATTTTCTTCATATGTTGGCAGATAACTATTATTTACTATTAAGTATGGCTCAAATTTATTTTCATCAGTTTTTAACAAACACAGGAATGATTTACTCTAAAATTCATTACCTTTTAATTTAAATCAGTGAAAATAAACATGTGTTTACATTATAGCACACATTAAAAATCTTTGGAAAGCAGTTCCTAAATTTTGAAAAGCTATAACCTCTCTTCAATTTGATATTAAAATATATATTTAAAATTTAAGGAGTTCAGCAGCCTGGAACAGATTAAAAAAGAATGATTCAGATCAGATATTTTAACCATATTAGCATCAGAATGTTATATGTTTTTTACAAAGTTTCAGAACTCTATAAAATAATCTGGTAGAATATTAAGACTTTAAGCACTCAAGCTTGAAATTTTAAATTGACATTCAGAATAGTTTGGAACAAAAATAATTCACTCCATTCTCAAGAGCAATAGCACTTAATATAGAACCTTTATTTGCTGTTGGCATTACACTAAAATACTTCAAGTGTGATTGTGATCCATGGAGGCCGTGGATGGGCTTTAGGTTTTTGCAGTTAATCCTCCTATGAGGATAACGTGCTGCCCTGCAAATCAGCATAAATTCACAAACTAGTAAATACACTGGGCTTTCAAAATAAAATACATTAAAAATATAACTCATACAGATCCCTATTTCTCTAAATATATAACTGTATTTCTAATAATATTTTATGTATTTCTGAACTATTGAATCACAGAATTCTTCCTCAGTCAAAGAAAATCTCCTTGTCAGAAAAAACACCTTTGACACTATGCGAAGTTCACTAGCCTGGTTCAAGCGGCCATTTTTTAAAATGTGTTTTGCTGAAATAGTAGTAAACATTTGTGATTCTGCTAGCAGAAATAACAAAAGAAATAGAAAAAATGAGGTGCAATTATTCCTTCTTGATTTATTTAAATGCTTCTGCCATAGTGATCTTGAAATCATGCTTCAGAGGTAGTTTTATTACACAGACTGTTTCTGGATTTATTTGCTTTCAGCTTCTAGCTCTGCTGTTATGTTCTTTCCTTTTAAGCATCTGCAAAAACCTGCAGTTATGAAGCAGTATTTGTTATTCATACTGTTTTCTGGGGCAAGTGGGAGACAAGGAAGACCATAGGTCACCATAAACCTTTCAGGTCAAGCAGTTTGGATTTCATAATCCCTCAGGGCTATCATCCTCCTGCTTTCTCAACAGCTAACAGAATATCATAAAATGTCAGTGGCTTTGGTGTCAAGAAATGAGTAAAGGCAAATCCAGAAAATAAATATACTTCCTGTTTAATCTGAACAAATGTTCTGAATATTGTTGCAGTACTGCAGGGGTTGTTTTAATATATTTTCAGTTGGCCTTATCAACAGTCCCTGAGGATGTGCAGGCAGATCCTTGCTGACCAGAATCTAATACCATCAGTGTTCAACAAGAACATGATGCAAAGAATTTATTGCAGATGACACAAAACTCGGAGGAGTTCTTGGACTCCCTCGAAGGCAGGGAGGCCCTGCAGAGAGACCTTGACAAGTTAGAGGACTGGGCAATCACCAACCATATGAAGTTCAACGACTGAAAGTGCTGAATTCTGCGCCTGGGATGGAACAACCCTGGATGTTCGTACAGACTGGGGAATGAGATGCTGGAAAGAAGTGCCACAGAAAGGGACCTGGGGGTCCTGGTCAATGGTAAGTTGAATATGAGTCAGCAGTGCCCTGGCAGCCAGGAGGGCCATGTCCTGGGGAGCATCAGGCAAAACATCGCCAACTAGTCAAGGGAGGGGATTGTCCTGGTCTGCTCTCCACGAGTGTGCCCTCAGCTTGAATATTGTGTGCAGTTTTGATCACTGCAATATAAGAAAGATACTAAGCTATTAAAGAGTGTCCAAAGGAGGGCAAAGAAGATGTTGAAAGGCCTTGAGGGGAAACAGTATGAGGAGTGGCTGAGGTCACTTGGTCTGTTCAGCTTGGGGAAGAGGAGACTGATAGATATCGGGAAAATGTCCTTCACCCAGAGGGTGGTTGGGTACTGGGACAGGCTCCCCAGGAAAGTGGTCACACCACCAAGCCTGGCAGAGTTCAAGAAGCGTTTGGACAATACTTCCTGGCACATGGTGGGATTCTTAGAGATGGTCCTGTGCAGGGCCAGCAGTTGGACTTGATGATCCTTGTGGGTTTCTTACAACTTGGCATATGCTGTGATTCTGTGATACTACATTGTTCCCAAAGCTTGTGTTTTGCCATCTGTTTTTATTGTACATCTGTTTGTGAGTGGCAACATCCTTTTCCACATGATTAGTGACTGTTCTCAAAGCCCACAAAAGCCTAAGAGAAGTATCAAGAAAAAAAACCAAACTACAGTAATTCTGAAAAGACCAAACATTGGATAGACATTTGTAAAAGTAATGTGTAAGAGTAATTTGTAAAGGTAAAAGCCTTCCTGTTGTATCTTCTTCCTGATTTCATACTGATTTATTTTTCATTATTGTTAAGGACAGAGAGATTCAACACAGGAAATAAAATCACAACATGGAACTCTAAGCATGTTCATATCAGAGCATTTTGTGAACATGTTGGTCTTCCAGCAATGTGCCTTTTTTTCTATATATTTGTTTTAGCCACATTTTTAACATGGTGCCCATGTTAAGCAGAAGTCTACTAACTGTGAAACACCAGCTGTTGATATTTTGGCAGTTGCATGAGAAAATTTGAGCCATTTGTAAAATACGTCCAGCAAGTTCTAGAAACACTTAGGGGAGCAAGAGCACTTTTGTACAAAAATGCAAACATCTTATCATTTTTCATGGCAGCTAGCAGAGCTATTTTCTTTTACCTTGACTGGTAAATGCTACTTAAATTAAGCAGAGCAGTAAATTAGCTTCTGGCATTTTGCATCCTGGACAGCTGTAATGCTCAGAGCCACAAAGATGACAGTTAGAAAAGAAATTGCATGAACAGTATGGTAAACTGCAGGAGGAAAAGAGTCTTCCTAATCCAAATCATTTATCCAAAAAAGATTTCATCAGGCTAATACTAAACAATGTTCAAAGGAAATGTGCCTTCTGCTTCCCTGAAAAAAATCTGGCTGAACTGTTATCTGTTCCTGGCATATTTGCCATATTTGCTGTGTATTCCATCATATAGCATGTTAAAGTACATTAATCTATGTTATTCATAGGCTAAGTTAGAAAAGTCATTTGTCCTACCATAAAGACTATAAAGTACTATACATTCTTGAAGGGAATTAATCCAAAAAGTAGTTATATTACATGTTTTTGTTTTTTTTTTTTTGAAGGGAATTAATCCAAAAAGTAGTTATATTACATGTTTGGGGTTTTTTTTAAAGTATCTTTAGGGAAAAGAAAATGTTTCCTATACGATTACATGGACTGATAAACCTATTAAACTCTGAGTTTGTTCATATTCTTTTAGAGAGAATTTTTTGCTTTGAGTTGGTGGGACTGTATTATATAATAGTGTTTTCGCATTACTATCTTTTTGTCAGTTTGCTGTTGGAAAATTAGAGATGCTATTTCATTAGTCTCTAATGTTAAAAATAACAATAATTCCAGTACTGTGAATTGGCTTCAGTTTCCAATTAATAGAGAATATGGCAAGAAGAAGAAGAATGGATATCTTCAATAATTACCATATTGAAGAAGTCAATTATTGGGCCAGGTTTAAAAAAGCCCATTTACTTTTACCTTTCCTTCTGTTTCAGAAAAATTGCGTATTGTTGCCTTACAGGGTTTCCATAAATTAGTTTGTGCAATCTCTCTCTGTGACCTGAGGAACCATTCTCCTCCTGTTTTTTGTGAGGCATATGAACACTGATGCTGAGACTGGAAAACTAAGTAGAATTGATAATTGATTATTTGCCCTGTAAGTGAACATAAGCTGGGCTAACATTGAGTTAGATGGGTAACTTTTTTGTATCACAGCTGCACACACCACCGGAAAGTGGTTTTCTTCTCAATCCATTGTTATGGATTCCTAGTACTGAGTGTGAGATGGAGACTGATGTGTTGGTTCCTTATGTAGCTCTAAACCCCTAACATCAAAACAAAAGTTTTAGGGGATACATGTATGATAGGGAGGAAGGGATGGTGATTTAAGATTACAAATTGTTAACATAGAGCTAGGAAGGCTGAAAAGGAACAAAAATAGAGTGGGACCCTTGAAGTACTTGAGGCCCTCTTCCCTTCCCCACTCTCATGTTTTCACATATGTTTATGTTGCTAAACATTTACTGCCCCCTCATCACAGTTAATAAAATGCACTTTGATAAACCCGAGATCTACAGAAAGCAGCAAAAACATCAACTGTATTTTTCCACAAGATTAAAGCAGGAGAGATCAGACATTCAAACAACATTTGTGTTCTTGCAAACCTTTACTTTGCGGGCAAAAAAATGGCTAGGAAAGGCTTTTAAATCCAAGCTTTCTGCTTTGCTCCATAATCACTTGTCATATTTTCTCTCATTTGCAAAGAACATAAGTGATACCTCCACATTTTAATTTCAATTTTAGAAGTTCTGGAAAACATTTCATTTCTACTAAGTTATTATAAGAAAAATTTATATTAGTGTGACCATAGATAATTGCATCTTATAACTGAAATAATTCTTCTCTTAATGCTTGCTCCTTTTCCTTCAATATTTGCAGTTTTTATCAGCTTCTCTTTCCAGTTTTATTTCTGTTATTTCAGGTTATTTTAATCTATTTTTCAACTAAAGAAAAAGTTTTTCATCTAATAATTTTATTAGTCCTGCTATAAAAACCATTCCAGTTTAAATTTACATTTTTCAAATAAAAGGGAACCAGAAATATTCACAATATTCTGAGCTTTTTTCCAGTTTGGAAACTGACTCTAAGCTAATTTACCAATAACTTTGAAACAATAAGTCTCTTTATGTTCTTGTATTTTTTAAGTTATAACATTACCCTTAATTCCTTTCCTGATATTTCATGTAATTTAAAAAAGGAATGAAAAAACATTTTTTTTCACAATTTTTAAAATTTTCTTTCTTTTTGCATTTTTTCTTCTCATTCATAATTCTAATATAAAAAAAAAAAGGCAGCTAGTGATGATTGTGGTAAAAATGTCATCACAGTGCCATCACAATCAGAGAATATATTATAGTGATAAAAATAAATTTGCTATGAGCATCAATTTGCATTGTCTACTGTTAAATATTATGTGTAACTTTGGAAATAAAGGTCAAGGTTTCCTATATCTATAAAATGTCATAAATACTACAGATAAACATAGCTTAGACGTTTAATGTAATAAAGTTTATCTATTAATTAAATGTTATCCATATAAATAAAAGTTATATAAGTGGAACATTTATTTAAAAAATATCTATAAAGCTGGTATATCAAGTGCTTTCTACTGATCTGATACTTGCCTGTGGATTTAAGTACACTGCCTGTGGCCAATTTAAGAGTTAACAGGACAAGAAAAGCAATATAATGAAAACATAAGGTAACAATCTATTCATATACATTTCTGAAAGAAAACATAAACAAAACACAATGCAGTTGCAACAGCTGTTAGAGAAAATGACACAGTATATGTGGAAGATAAGATGCAAACTTCAGACTTAGGCTTTGATCATGTTACCTTTGGAATCAACAGTTCATTTGATGAACTGATAGAAGTAGATACAGATACAAGTGGAAATGAGAGGGAGATATAAAATATTTTCAGCTATGAAGAATTTACTAGTCATGATGATACATTCCTTATTGCTACTGACAGGAACGCTTTTCAAGATATTGCTAACGTTTTCTTTTTATTCCCCTGTCAAATGCTGAACATGCTTGTTTCAGCCTTTCATTTGATTACTATTCTTGGATGCCCTTGGTCATAGATTATCCAACTATATAAATTAACATGGAAAATCTAATATTTCTTTTTCAGAAAAGTACACCTCTGAATATCCTGGAGAGACGTTGGAAGGGAGTGATGGAGGTGAAGGATTTTTTCTATAGAGGATGACTAAAAGACCATTTATATTATAGTACTATTTTGAGCAAAGTGTAAGTGGGATTCAACTAAATCATAGACTTTTTGTTGACCTATTGGACTGAGATGAATTTTATCCACAGTGAGGATCTTTTACAAAAAAGTCAAGAGCAGCAGCAGAGTTTAATATTAAGAAGCCATATTCAGATGTGATATATTCTGTGGATCTTTGCTTCCGCAGTAGCATTCCAGTGGCTAAAATAAAAAATTTCAATTCAGTACAAAGCATTTGAACTGCAGTCTTAGTTGTGACACATCCATCATGGAATAATTTGTGTTGGAAAGGACGCTAAAGATCATCTACTTCCACCTACAACTCCTAGCTTTGAGCACATGCAGGAATGGGGCAATTTTCTGCTGGTATTGTGCTTCATCTTCAGTCAGTTGTGTAAAAAAATAAATCCAGAAATGCTAATTAGCTGAAGGTAATGACAATCGAATGTTCACTAACCACTGAAATATAGTCTGAAATTTTTTTTAAAAAATTAATGTCATCGCACTTTATCAAATCAAATCAGTCGCTGTAATAAACTAATGACAGTGCAGTGCACTGATGTATAGCAAATACTGAGTACAAAATAACACCAGTGATTAACTACCTATCTTTGTACCACAGACCATAATTCACCTTTCTGAGGAAGCGGTTATGATAGAACATAGTACAATGAAGTCTTTCAGCAGGTGCCATTATGATGAGGAAAACTGATTCAACTGAGTGTATGCATCCAGAGCAACTTGTATCACTTCTAAAGGCAACAGCTTCCTATGCTGACTGCAGCCCTTTGAATGAAGTTTTCCTTCATTTTTTGGGACTATCCCCATCGAAAGCCAAATTATGCACAAAACAGCAATAGAATTTTTTCTGTGCATCTCTTGCAAATATGAAGATACTTTGGCCTCTAATACCATGCTTTTCCCCCCCTAGTTTGATAAATAACTCTTCTTCAGTATTTTTAATTAACAAAATCAAATGCTGGTCATGCTCCATTCACTATGTATTTCACCTATTTGTTATTATATTTCACCTATATGCTATTATATGCTTTTTTTCCTTGTACATCATAAAAAAAGTAATTTTGGGAAATGGATTCATTAATAACTGCAATCATAATGCTCTAACTTTAATTTCTTCAGAAAGGAATGAATAGCTGTTATATTACTTTTTAATTTACAAGCTGGATATCCAGGGAGCACAAAGAAGTAAAACATTTTTTAGAACTTAAAAATGGGCTCTGGATGTTTGCGAATATAAGAGTAATAGTAAGGAAAGGATCAATAAATCAGGTAAGGTACAATGTAACTAAGAATTTATTATGAGGATGGTAAAGGTATAGGCAACATGTCTATGGATGCAGTCTTGCAAGCTAATTTAGATTTTATCAATAACGCAGCAGAACTTGGTGTCGTACACATGCATTAACAGCAAGAAAGAACAAAAGTGGCTAATGTGCAATACTGTTTTTTGTGCCATCTGTGATGCAGTTGGTGTCACCAAGCACCTGCCTTGTACACAACAGGAATGTATATTTGTATTAGAAGACCTAAGGGTCAACTCTCCTGTGCTCCTGGAGTCTTATGGCCAACAAGGTTAGTCTGTGGTTTGCCCTTTTCCATTTTACCCTCATTTTGTGTCTAGGGATTTCCTGTGCAAAATAAAGGTGCCAGTAATAAAGTTGGGTGCATTTTTATCAGCTCTGAGAAACCTGAATTGGTTGAATTCAGTGTGGCGATTTCATTTAAAAACAAAATGCAGATCAGGTAATGCTTCCTAGCTATCTGTGGAAATATTTTCGTAAGATCTAAATAAGATTTCTAGCATTTTTAAATCTCATGCAGAGACAGCCAGTAGCATGGTAGCAAAGGGCAACTTCCAGCTATGGTGTTCCTTCTCAGTGGTCAGCTCAGCAGTTCTGAAGGAAGGGGATATAAACCAGTGTTGTCATGCCGCAGGGCACCCCCAGTCACTGTCGGCAGTGCTTCCCTTGTAGGTTACTTTCTGACAGCACAGAAAATCTTGGAACATAGTTTAAAAAGTGGCCGGTTTATGAGAGCAATGGGGGAGACTGCTAAGCATTGAACCCTCCAGCAAAAAAAAATTGTTTAGGTGTGGGAATTAATATGGTATTTCTTGGATTATTTTAATGTATATACCTATAATGACAATCCTCACTCTCTGCTGGGCCCTTCTAAAACTTGAAGCTCCTGACCTTTCTTCACTGGGTTTATACCGTTTTATAAGTGATAAATTATCCTAAATAATGATTAGTCTGAATGGTTATTTTGGCATCTTTGATTAGGTGCCAACTACTATGAAGTTTATGTGTAATTTTGTGCTTTGGTGTATTGAGCGTCCTTACATCTAATAATGATTGAAATTACCTTCTACTACTTTTGCAGGAATTAGGTTTCTGTAACTATTCCTAGAAAGCTCCTCTTGGCATAATTTCTCAACAGAAAGAAAGGAAAACACCTTTGTACACTCTTCCTGTAGTTTTTGTCCATTTAGACTTTCAAAAGCATGTGCTTTTGGTCCTAAAGTTCAGCTGAAGAGAAAGAATGGTGAGTGTGAGATATTTTGCTACTCTCAATACCTTAAAAATAGTCACGCTCCTACCTTGACAACACTGATTTACCAATTAATGGGCCATCATCTTGCCTTTGTATGAAGCAATTTCTCTTAGCTCCTGCTGAATTACCAAAGGAGCTGTATAACATACTGCTGTACACTGTAAATGTTTACACTACTCAAAACTCTGTGAGAACCACCAAATCACATTAGGACAGCAGTCCCTGGCTCTTGATGTGTTCCTGAGGCAGATGACCTATTGCTCCCAATAAGGACAGTTTAATAGCTTGAGACTGTACAAATCAGTAACCTCTGCTGGACTGATCTGTACCCCACTAAATTACTGTGCTCATGCTTCTTTCAGCTTTCATTTCTGCTGTGTGGGCACCACTGAGCAGCTGGGTTAAAAAGATTCACACAATCCTTATGCCCTCTTTGTATTTCCACTGAAACTCAAAGTAGATCTTAAGAAGTGAGTAGTTAATCAGCTGACTTAAATCAATTATCTACAGGCCTGATGTCTGGAATGGAGAAATTGCAAGTGTCTTGGAAATGGAAATGGAAGAATACAATTCTATTTGCTTAAGCAATGTGGAAATATGATGTTCTGGAGGTTTCACATCCTTCAATTAGACCTGTAGTGTTCATGCAGTTTTGGCTCTTGACAGTATATTTATTTTATGTGCAAACCATTCACTCATCACCCAAATGACCACAAAGTACATTTGTTCTGTAAGTTTGTATTCAAGGAATATTTTGCCCTTCCTTCCCTCTGTTTTTTTTCTTAATGCAGACAGCTTTCTAACGTGTTTGTGCATCCTGCCTGCCTGTTCAAGTGCAGCTGCCTTGGTTGTAAATTCCTCCTTTGATATTTGCCTTCCTGAATATTAAAAAGTGTGGAGAATATAAAATGTTGCCTTCTATTTCTTTTGCAGCATTGACTGTGGCCAGTTCACTTTTTGAATTCTTCTCATTTTTATCCTAAAATTAATGGTATTATATTTTATAATTAATGTTGACAAATTCAGTAGTGTTTGTGGCCCATATCCAAAACTATCTTTTCTTAAGGCTGGAGTTAAAAATGACTATGTGTCTAGCTAGGTCTCTAGCCCTGAAGTTTGTATTCACTCTTGCCAGCAGTGTGTTTTTTGTATGTGTCCATCTCACAATTTAACATATCGCTTGTAAGGTCTTAAAGATATCCTATGTCAACAAGAAAATCAACTGAAGAGAAGTTTCATTAACTGAATAAGAACAGATGTGTACCTAGGGTAAATTATTCCCCATTAAAGGAGAAAGTGTATGACCTTTGCAGCACTTAAGCCTGAAATAGCTGATAGGTAGATGGTGTGGAAGATTATCTTTCTATGAGGCTCTTGCCTGAGCTGTTTGGAGTTAGTTATTATGCAAAAGTTTATTACATATATATTTGATACATATATATTTGATACATAGCCAGCTAATGCTCAGTAGATCTTTGCCATACTGCAGAATGCGTGATAGATTCTGACAGAGCCTAGTTGATTTAAATAATAGATTTGTTATAAATATATAGTTTTCCATGTTTAGCTTTTGAAATTTTTTTGCATGGATAATAAGCAGAGACTTGCAGAACTGCACTGCTAGAACTATGCCCTAAATTATCTTATACTTGCAGTACTAAATAGCAACTTGGTTAAACTGCAGTAATCAACAAGATTGTTCTTCTGAACTGTAGTTCTCAGGGACTATTTGATGTTTGATTAGTGACCTGTGGTGATTTACATGCACTCCAGTGAACAGAGGCCACTTCCCACCAGAACTGTCCATTTTCCATGGACATTTTGTCTCTGAGTGTGTGTTTGAGATAACTGCCAGTAGGATTCTGTCTTGCAGGGGCAACAGGAAAAGGTGGTCACGCTGGGCACCGATGCTCATCGGTGCCCAGTGTGCTCTACCCTTCAACTGCTCTACCCTTCTGTTTTGCTGTGTGTTCTTTAGCAATACTCAGCACAGACCCTGAAGATTCCCCACAAACATAATAACTACAGGCCCTTTAGATAAAAATAAAGGTTTTTAATCTTTCCTTTCTCAGTTTGTACCCTCTGGAGACGGCCAGTGAAAAAGGTGCACCACTTCTATCAACCTATTTAGAAGAGTCTGAAAGCAGATAGCATTTCGTCTGTGTGGTAGCATATCGTCATTTTCTGCCTTAAATCTTCTTTGAGCTTACTTACCAAGGACTGACAGCTTCCGTTCTTTTGATTTCTTTCTTGTCCCATGTTAACCCAGTGATCTATAATTAGGTCTTTCAATTTTCATCCAGGTTTGAAAGAGAATAATTTTAAAAGGAAAAATCAAAAGGCTAACACACAAGCTGCCAGAGGACATTCTCAAAAGCTTATGATTTTTTTAAAAGCTCTCTAGCATTCTTGATAGGGTTTTTTTCAGCATGTTAACAAGGCCAACAAATACAGTGGTGGTAACAATCTTTAAAAAAACCCCAACCTTTTTTATTGTATTGCTTTAGTGCTAAAGAATTATTTTCATAGTTACAAACCCCTATTTTTTTCCACTTCAGTTTAAGAATTTACAGCAAACTATCTGTAGTTAATTTGAAACTTTCTGAAAAAAATTTATCTTAAAACCTCTTATACAGATTTTGAGACATATCTATTATATGTGTCTACCCCTTAGGCTTTGATTTTACCATTTAAGTGTTCATCACTCAGCTCTGGCCACAAGTGGAATACAGAACATTAGCAAAAAAAATCTCTACTCCAAATCCAGTCTAGGTTTGACTTAGAATAAGCATCTCATTTTTCACTCTGTAGCCATAAATTTCACAAACACATCTTACAATGTCCCACTTGAGTGTATTCCAGATAACCTTTTTCTTAATTCTTCCCAAATCTTACCTGAACTCTGGAAATTACTTATCTACGGAGGACTTTAGTTTTGACTCCCAGTAGATCCACAGGAAATTGCTAGGATTAGTTCAGACAAGGACCAGTACTTCTCCTGTCAGTTCTGGAACCATATTTCTTTATTTGCTGGGTCTGAAGGCAAGGGCAATCTCATTCTGTACTTTGACTTTACATACTGTGAACAAGAGGTGAGAGAATACAACAAAAATTCTATATAAAACATAAATTTCAGTTGCTGTATGCTAGATAAAAAAGGGATATATACTGCAGATTTTTTTGCTTAGAGAATAATGTCTAAACAGCATCTTTTCAAGTTGTAGCTCCAAAATTAAATCCATTTAGAGTGCACTTCTTCTAAATAAAAAATGTTTTGTAGATGCAATTGTTCTGTTGCATGAAATCACACCCAAATCATTCTTTTTCTGTGTGTAAAGTACTTTGTAACTGCAGTTGTGTAATGAAGTAAAGAATAATACACTGCTTATATGAGACTTGTACTGCAATTGCAAAGAAAAAATACTTTCCTTGCATTCAGCCTAACATTTTATAAAGTTGTCATTTGCATTTATGTAGTCAAGCCCAGAATTTTTTGCTTTTTGGAAAAGGTTAACCTAAAACTGGAACACAGAAATTAATTAGAGTATGTTGTGTTGAAGTTTATATTGAGACAGCCAGAACCAAAAGATCTGTTTTAACTTCAATTATCACAATTCCAAGCCGAAAAGACAGGAGGTTAAACAAAGATTTTAGTTGTAATATTTTCTAGGTAAGATGAATGTATGGCATAGTTCAGAAATCTGCATTAGAGGGCTAATCTGAAAGTCAGATTAGTTAGAATTATTTAACACATTCTGTTTAGCAGAAAAATCTTTTAAACTGGGATTCAGCTGTTTCCTTTATAGAATATGGATTAATTGTTGAGTTAATCCTAAGGAAGATAGTTGGTAATCTTCACTCATCCATTTTATATGAGAAATCATATCATCATTGAGTTGCAGAATTCACCTCTCAGTCACAAGTAAATCTCTTAGGGGTTTTGCTTGTTAATTACTCTAATTTACTTCTTGGATGAGGAGATGAGAAAACAAGTGAGATGCTGAAGATAACTTTAAAAGAAACCCCTTACCATGCATAGTCATGTGTTGATGTTTATCGTATGAACATCAATTTAAACATGGATTAAAAACTGAAATTAGGTTAGGGACAGTCCAAGTGAATGAACCAAGTGAAAGTTAGAGAGCACAAATCATCCTAAGGAAAAGAAAGGGCAAGGGAGCAGTTACAATAGAAAAAAATGGAGGAAAGGTGCAGTTGTAGTTAATCTGCTAAAACTGCTTTAACATTGGACTAATTCCACTCCTTAAGAAGTGAGTGGGAATTTTACTTCTGATTTCAGTGGGAATAATTAGGTGAAGCAGGTCAAGAGCCTGACTCAGTCCTATACTACATCTTAAAATAATTTAAAATTTCAGTGATGGGGCTGATTAGATTTTATGCAAAGCTTTTTGCTAAGCTTTGCCCTGCTCTTTTAGGGGAGTGTAAAGGTGGTGGGAAAGCAGTAAGAAAAGTACTTCTGACATTAACCGTTCAAGTCAATAGGCTAGTTTAATGTGATGATTGGAAAATCTTGAAGGACAGAGGTAATAACAGAGGTTATAGTTAATATATAGTCAATATAAAGGACAATAACAGAGGTAGATAGTTACATTTTTTTTGGATTACAGTAATATTGATCTGAAGGCTTGTACAGGGAAGTTGAATAATATTTTAAAGATAAATGTCTTGTGTTAAATGTTACGAAAAGCAGAGGCAACTGTGATAATGTTATAATAGCTCATAATAGTCTCTCTTCTATTTTGGGCTCCGTCCTCCTGCACTAATTGCTGCACCCCTGAGCACACAGTTCCTTTGGGAGCACTCCTTGCACCAGCTTCAAAGTTCCCTCATGACCTGGAACAACAGAGACAAAGCGCACCTGCTGGGTTCTAGTCCCACTGAGTAAAGAGGAGGAGTGAATTACAACAGCTTCTTCATGGTGAGACAATCCAATGAGGAGATTAATAGAAATGAGTATGAGCTTCTGCTGATGAATCTCAACATGCTTTACCTTCTTGGAAACATGTGTCTTCTGATTTTGGTTAATGAGAAAGTTGACAAACTCCTGTTTCTGACCTCTTTTGCAGCCATTCTCAGGTCTTCAGAAAATAGTTCAGGGACATATTTTTC